>NC_135552.1:7295993-7308493 GCF_964340395.1 Glandiceps talaboti
GTTTGACAGTCTAAAGAAAAAATAGTAATTGGAGAGGTTGCCATGGAAACAAGGCAAAGTAAGGTTTTTCCTTTATAACATTTTTGCTCATTTATTTTCATTACCATGACTAGAAATGTACAACCAATATCCAGCATGAAAAAAAAATTAAATTTCTCCCTTATTCCATATAATGATTTCAATCATTTTTCCGGCAATTTGTAAAGCTTTCCGATCATTGCTATTTGAAATATACTTTCGGAACACAAGCAGTCATTCACTGTAACATGAAACTACAGATCTACACTTAATACTTAACTTGAAGTATTAAAACCACTGGGTGTATGATACATATTGAATTTGCCAGACAGCAGTCTTCAATGGTTTCTGTCTGTTAGTTTGCTATAAAACAGGATATCCACATATGTCTACTTTACAAAATTGTGAGACATATACTAAAATAGGATGGAAAGCAATTTTATGCATCCTTTTATTTCTTATAGCACCTATAATGAAGGAGGATTTCTGTTTGTTTCTGTTGACTAGGTAATATTAGTTTTTACGAGGGCCCATAAGCCGTACAACATGTACTGAGGTCCTGCAAAACCTATACCAAGGCCGTAAAGATTTGATAATATTTGTATATGATATCATAATATATATACAGTGGCATGGAAACATTATTTAAATCACATAACCACATAAATTGACAGTGAAACATTACTTAAAGCTCAAAAAATGTACAGATTTTGAGAAAAATCAAAACCAAATCACTAAGTGAATGGATATCGATGAGTGTGCCAGTTACCATATTTGGGCAAAGTGTGCCAAAGGCATCTGCTTGGCATGATATGGAACATTATTGCACTTTGAATGCTCTCCATTGATGATGATTGTATTACACAGGAAGAGATACTAGGTATATAAGAGATACTGGGTTTATGATAATAACAAATATCACACGACTAAGTAATGGTTGTGTATGCATGATTGATGCATGGGTGGGCAGCATTAGTACGGTTGAAGACTGTCGATTTGTTTTGACATTTCCTCTTTGAATATTCCAAAAGATGGAGGGCAGACAGTATGGTTTTGGGCTCATTACGAACAATCGCAAAATGCCACCACAATCTCAATGTTAAAATGAACTTCTTTCATTAGACCAAAACCCTCTCCCCCTCCCCCCTACGCGAATGTTTACAAATACGACATCAATACATTTACCGGGTACATACACGTATAATGCAAACCAACTTCTTGAAACCTACTTTATATAACCTTAAAAAAACCCATACAACATCAAGAACAGAATTATAACTATAAACTGATTTCATCATGAGTACGGATGTTTGCAGTTACTTCTACTTCTGTAAACATCCAATTACTGAAAGGTCATGACCTATTGAGAGGTCAGATGGCAAAGGTCATGACCTAGTAGATAGCAAGAAACCATCTGTAGAAACACAGGACAAAGTTTTCCCTACAAGAGTCATGAATATCACAGCTGGATAATAAGGAATTAGATTTTCCAGAATTCCAATTTACTTGTGACGTCAATATGTTGAATGTTTCAGCTCAGAAGATGATGTTTCCAAGTGTACAGACTATATTTAGCATTCTAAGAGATCTCTAATTTGATACGATACGAACTGCTCAATCTAAAATACGGCAATGAAAGTTGACGAACGTTTAGATTCAAAACATGGGGTTTTCAAATTGTACAGACTACATTTAGCATTCTATAAAAGATCTCTAATGTGAACTGCTTGATCTCAAAATATAGCTGCAATAAATGTTGATGAACATTTCAGATCAAAGGCTGATAAATTGAAGTGAGTAGAATGCATTCACCATTCTAATATCTCTAGTTTGATATGGTATTAACGTGGCTGTATGGATGAGAAATGGGTAATATTTATTTGGGATTTTTAATTTATAAAACAATTTTATCATGGCTTCATACTTGAAAAATCACAGTGAAACAACATAGACAGATTCTGTGTTTGTAACTCAATACATTGCAAAAATCTATAAAAAAATGTGTCAAAAAGTTTGTTGTACGTACAATAACAAACATTTTACACATTTACCAGTCTTTTGCCATTTATTGAGTTATAAACACAGAATCTGCTTATGTTGTTTCACTTTGATTTTTCAAGTAGGAAGCCATAATAAAATTGTTTTTATAAATTAAAAATTAAAAATAATATCAAATCAATATGGCCACTTTAAATAAAATTAATATATTTATTTTTTTATTGATTACATAACCTAACAATTTCTTTTTCTATATTAAAAAAAATTAAAACATTTTTCATTTTCTATCTCTAACACAAATTCAAACAATTTATTTATTTATTTATTTATTGATTGATTGATTTATTTATTTATTTATTTATCTAACAATTACATAAACTTGACATGTTTTTTTATTGCTATATTAAAGAAATATAATGTTAATTTTCCCCATTAATTACAGAAAGGTAATGTTTTTAAAAAAAATATTTTTCCATCTATTACAAAAACCACATATTTTTTATCTACGATGCAAATTTAAACTATTTTTATTTTTCAATCAATAACACAAATTGAATACTTCTAAATTTCTGTCTATGATGACACATATTATTTTTTCTATCGATTACACAACTTTTCCATCTGGTGTATGAAATGAACTGAACAGCATGCATCTCTGATTACTTCCGTCCAATCTGAGACTATCTGACAGTGTCTACATCTATGCTGCAGGCATATCATGTAATAAACCCGTAAATATCTCTGTATTGACTACAGCACCGATACATGCCTGTAGCTCTGAATCAGATTTTTATATCTCAATTTTACAGAAAGCTTGAGGGTTGTACATCTATAGAAGATTCAGAGAGGATTTCAATTATAATTCAAGTGCTGTTACGACTTTTAATCACGTTCTTCATTCACCTTCATTTAGATGACATCAAATACAATGGATTTAAACTTAATGGGGCATAAAAAGAGTTTTTACATATTTGGACGAGATTTATGCTGCATATTTAAAAGTCATGCCTAGTATTCTACTTACTGAAGCATACTTAGCCACCACTTGCAATATTGACTGAACTCAAACCTGATATTACAACTTACATGTAACATATAAACAATCCGATGACATAATTCTACATACCAGTGTTCGCAATGATTTTTTTTTCAAATGCATATGTTGTACACATCTGAAATGTCAAGGAATCCATACTAGGCAATCCACAGTTCTAATAATGCCAGAAGACAATTATAATGTCATAGAAGGCATGCACTGACCTTAACATTATATTAAAATAGTTTAAATAAGATTTTATGCAAGTATTTTCACATAAACTCAGTTTGAGACACTTGAAATAATTTATTAAAATAAACTGTCCTTCAGTTAGTGATACATTTTAAGTTGGGAATAAAAAGAACATACAAAAGTCATTCAAATGAAAAACAAACAGTTTAATGGACAATTTCCCGGTGAAAGGTCTGAAAATAGACTACATACTTGGTAATGTTCCTAGGAGCTGACGACATTAACTCCATTTGCCATTATCCACATTACTGTGTCCTATTTACAGTGAAATAAGCCTTACTAAACACTCCCAGTCGATCAATTTACTTGTCCTTGAATGGTAATATCCCATAATCCCAGTTGTGATTACTACAGAAGACATTTGATTTCCATGGCACCACAAAGGCAAAAGCAGATCACGAGTATCATTGTTATTCTGACAACATCCATTTAAAAGAAGAAGCCTTCAAGTTCATTGTAGACACAGCCTCCCCCCCCCCACCCCCACCTCAAATACTGAAATTCTATGTGACACAATTTAAAAGAAATTGTGATAACAAATAAATACTATAACAAAGTGTCTGTGATATGCAGGAAATAGTTGGATAAATGACCATGAAGGTCAAAGTCAGGGTCAAAGGTCAAAGTCTCAAAATGAAAATTTAATCTGATAATATGGGGTAGATTGGAGTTTCTACGTATTACAGTTTTACTGTTTTTGAGTTATAAAGTACATGTATATATTGATTTTTGATCACAAATATAGCCATCACTTGGTCAAATTTGCATATGTTGCAAAACAAAGTGACATGGATAGGTCTTATATGAAATGTAACCTTTGTGCTAGGTTTGATTACAATCAAATATTGCATGTCAGAGAAATTACGTATTACAAAAACATGGATGGACAGAAGAACAGACAGACAGATGAAGGAGCTCATTTAAATAGTTCTCCCCTTCGGGGTAATAATACGTGATAAATAATTTGAAAATACAACCGATAACAAAAGAAGGAGTAGAGAAAATCAGATCAAAATAGGTCAAACAGAGGTTAATACTCTGGCAATGGTTTATACAAACATGAATAGGATGTAAGGTGTTCCAAGTATTCATGAATCTAGACTGTGTAAAGTTTAGAAAACTGGATTTTTTAGCTGTAAGGCTCTCTGTGAACGTCTGACAAAGATCAATGTAAGTAAGCTTGCTGTCTGCATACAGAGATTTCACTGACAGCAGGGAATACGATATTGCCCTCAGCAAACCTGTTATGTATGGCTTAACTTAGCAATAGCACATACAGGACATGGAAGCAATCCACATTTCATCTACAAGTTAAATTACACTCATTATAAATGTCTAAAACAGTGCCTTTGGAAATATGAGGAATTAAGACTTTGTTACCATGGCTTTATATTTCATCAAAAAAAAATGAATGTCCAAAATAAAAACTAATTGTCATTCCATTTATCATCAACTTTGTCTGTGTATATACATCATATTTAAGTGTAACCATTCATTCTATTTGGAGATTTCCAACAGAGAGTTAATTGGGTTGGCAAGGGAGGCATTTAGGATATGTGAAGAATATAAAGTATAAATTATGTATTACATAAACAACTATTTATACCAAAAATTCATTTCTGAATCACAAAAAAAATTAGCCTTCTTACATTTTTAAAAAGAAAACAGTCATTTGCAAATTGAAAAGTAACATTTTAAATAAATCTCTTTTAGGTAGAAAATGATTCACTTTAATATTCATACATGTATGTAGATAAATAACTTACAGTGACAGGTCTTAGAATCTCACACAACAGATAAATGTACTAATTACTACTTATGTATTACTTTAAGAATGGCAAACTTTAATAATACCCACTGTATGTCCTGGTGTAAACCTGACAGTACAGTTAAAACTTACCCACTGTATGTCCTGGTGTAAACCTAACAGTAAAGTTAAAACTTACCCACTGTATGTCCTGGTGTAAACCTGACAGTAAAGTTAAAACTTACCCACTGTATGTCCTGGTGTAAACCTCACAGTAAAGTTAAAGCTTACCCACTGTATGTCCTGGTGTAAACCTGACAGTAAAGTTAAAACTTACCCACTGTATGTCCTGGTGTAAACCTGACAGTAAAGTTAAAACTTACCCACTGTATGTCCTGGTGTAAACCTGACAGTAAAGTTAAAACTTACCCACTGTATGTCCTGGTGTAAACCTGACAGTAAAGTTAAAACTTACCCACTGTATGTCCTGGTGTAAACCTCACAGTAAAGTTAAAGCTTACCCACTGTATGTCCTGGTGTAAACCTGACAGTAAAGTTAAAACTTACCCACTGTATGTCCTGGTGTAAACCTAACAGTAAAGTTAAAACTTACCCACTGTATGTCCTGGTGTAAACCTGACACTAAAGTTAAAACTTACCCACTGTATGTCCTGGTGTAAACCTGACAGTAAAGTTAAAACTTACCCACTGTATGTCCTGGTGTAAACCTGACACTAAAGTTAAAACTCGCTATCTGTATTTTGTCACCATGTGATACTGGACTGTATGGCGGAAATAAAAAAAGAGAGTAGATTGCAATTAATATTTTTTCATCAATTTCGTTACTGTATTATCTGACCAATTCAATAACTGATTTTAACATAAACATCACTACATTATTTGTTACTTCCCTCACAAAAAACTACATTGTACAAATGGTACATTATGTAATGATAATAATAATAATAATTTTATTCTCGTAATGTACAGTTCATATCCTTCCCCATCCCATCCCATCCCATAAATTTTACAACTTGATATCTGCAATGTACAGAATATGTGTCAAATATATTTATGCCATCAGAGCTGAAATTATCTCATTTTTTCAATAACAATAAAACTGTACACATACATCTGATTCAATCGTTTCTTCAAATTTGTCACTTTAAAAGTATTCTAAAAATCACAAGTCTCGGAAGAATTGCTTAATCACTTTTGTTGTAACAAGAATGAGACACTGACGAGGTGCTGCTTTTGTTGTTCATCTCGTTTCCATGAGCTGTTCTTAAATGTTTCTAATACTAGTCTACTTTCTAACAGTCCTGGAGGTATTAATTCCTAGATTAATTTGATACTCACTGTGTAAGGCCAGGAATTGAATCCACTGGGCTGCCATACACTGGAATGTTTCTAAACCGTGATTTTAGTGTACTGTTTCCACCACTGTGATCCCTGTATAAGAATATGATATAGTATTCAAAGGCTAAATAAACAGGAGTTAGAATCTTCCAGAGAATCTTCCATAGCTGTGTACACATTGATACTAAGGCCTTAAAAGTGTGTAGTTCCGATTACACTCAATTTTAGAATAGGTGGGGTAGGTAGATTTTTTTTTTTTAAATTTATGTGTGAGTGTCTAGTTCAGGTAGATATGTTTTCCGTTGTTTTCTATATGGTCTCTGTGTTATTGGTTTCTTCTCATCAGATGTACAGCCATTACAGATTGGAAGAACAGTTTTATATTGTCTTGTTAAGTTGACATCAGTTTCCACATCCCCTATTTCTTGCGAAACTTCACAATTTTCAAAATTATTTTTTCTTCAAATATGTTTTTAAAAAGTTTAGGGTCGGCAGTAAAAAACTAGGTGGGGGTCCAGTAACCGGAACCAAACAATATTGTTTAGGCTTAAACAAAGATTGATTTCCTTGAAAACAAAATTGTCAACTCAAACTTTCTTTTATCATTTCAAAAAGAACCAGAAGCAAGCTATGAAATGTCAGAGTTTGGTGAGATCTGATATACACTAATTTTCAGTGAACGTAGTCCTCAAGGCACATTCTACCTTTACAAGAGAATTCTTCTCATAAACACTTCAACATGACCAAGTGTGCACACGCCAGACAGAAACACTTGCCAGAAGGCAGTTTTCTATCTTTTTTATTTTACTGACCAACAATCCTAATATTTTGAAATACTTATGATTTGAAACAAATTGCATCATTATACAAAATTCAATTCTTGTTATCGGAAATAGAATTTGACCACCTAGGCATGTCATAAATATAACAACCATTAGATTTCAAGGTTGACACATTGTTGACTTCCGCTCCACTCACTACACATGCATTACTGAAGGTGTGTATGAGAACAAGTCAACCTTCTTGTTCTATTTTGACCCTCTAGCTTGAGGTGAAATGTCACTGCAAGTATCGAGATTTAAATTTTAAATCAAACTGTAAAACTGCACACATATAACATTATACGATAACCTTTAGACTTACCAATGTTTATGTGTCGCTAAAATTCCTAAGAGCTTTACATTTTGTGTATCTAAAAATTTCTGTAAAAAAAAGACAGGAATATGTTTTAGAAACCGTTCAAACAACACCATACATCCTGTTTATCATTTTCTTCCATATTTGGGCATACAAAACTCGTAACGTTCAAGTTCACTAAATTTGTCTTAATTGTAAACAAACTATTTTTGACTGTATGATCCGCCGTGTTGTTCAGTCCTATCTGGCTTCTCAAATCACACAGGATGACACGACACACACAATATCATACGTACTATCAGTATTTTGGCTCATTTCTGAAAATTAATTTCTTCTTACTATAAATATCCGTCGTGTTGTTCAGTCCTATCTGGCTTCTCAAATCACACAGGGTGGCACGACACACACTATATCATACGTACTAACACTACTTTGGTTCATTTCTGAAAATTCATTTCTTCTTACTATAAATATACTGTGATTAAAAAGGACAGTACAATATAGTTACTTTGGAACAATAAATTGGAAATGAATGCAATGTTGCAATCCATCTACAACGGACCAATTTATCGTTCCAAAGTAACGATATTGTACTGTCCTACTGATTCTTGGAACCATGAACAATATATTCTCCACTGTATTTAAAGTTTCACCAAGAGAACATTTTCTGTAATAATAACAAAAATTACAAAAAATTATATTTTACTTATTGAAGAGAAAATCACATGCAAACAAAAGGTTTTGTGTATGTAATTGACAGAAGTTGCTGGAAGGAATACAAGACCTATGAGATTTTGAATATTGCATCTCCAAGGGTGTCAATATTGACTAACACAGTAAATAACACAAGTACAAGAATGAACGTTTATAGACTATGGGTTCACAGTATGAAATGAAATTTCTACTCACAGAATCAAAGGATTTTTGGGAAGTGAATCCTAAATGTTCACTGATATCTCATCAGCTTCATCAAGGGTAGTACATCTCTAATGATACTGATGCATCTCATCAGCTTCATTAGGAGTTTACTCTCCCTGATGATGCTGACGAGATGTCAGTGAAAATTCAAGATTCCCTTCCAAAAAACATTTTGACTGTGCGAGTAGAAATTTTCAAAATAACATGGGTATTTTGTGCAAACTGTTATATTTCTCATTTCATAATTCAACTGCAATACTAATATTGTCTAATATAAGGTGATCATAATCCAAACCATAAATTTAGAGTTACAAGGTGAACAGTTTACTGTCATTTGTGTTAGGTCTAAAATTAACCCCTACATCCATTACACAAGTAATACAAAGTAAGCCTTGAAATACATCACATATATGTCTCATCCATCAATTAATAGTAACAGTAGTGGATATACCTTCGGTGTCTAGTTTTGACAAGATTAAAATTAACGTCAGATCTTTGATCTTAACGTCAACTATACTTTGAATGTCTGACATGTACAGTGAACAGTGATGGTTGAAGGTGAATAGCAGATCATTGAAACTGACTTCATGAATTAAAATAAGGTGAGTTTACACATTTTTTGTTTGTTTGTTTGGGATATTTTTTGGGGGATGGGGGGCAGTAATTTATGCTGCACTTTAAAGTGTAGTACACATAGTACATGTAAAATTGGGTATGACAAAAAGTTGACAAGTTCTTTACTCTATGTTTAACTAAAACATTATTACAGACTTTTTATCAAACGCAACCAGTGTGTGAACTTAAGGGAAAATGACTACTGGTCATAAGGACCGACATGTAGCAAATACTGCTGGTCCTTAAGGAAAACTGCTGGTCCATACTCAATGCAGTTCACGTTCACGACCTATATTTATATACCCTCCATTTACAGATTAAATGATTTTGAACTTTAATATGATACAACATATCTTTAGATATACTAAAGTAAAAGAGAGTACAACGAATTGTTCACTATCCACTATTATTTCATAAAATTTCCACTCACAGAGTCAACAAATAACTTGGAAGTAAATTTTGATTCACTATCAAGTAATATTTGACTCTATGAGTAGAGATTTTCATTTGTAACTATGAACCCAGAGACTATGAATATTCATTCTCGCATAATCTGTTCCTATAGACTATAGTGGTCTGAGACTGAATGTATTCATTACACCATAGAAATACATATCCATAGATTGTAGATAATATGGGTGAATGAATCATTAAATATGCATTATCTGCAATCTCTAAGAGATCACAGTCCTCTCCTTCCTCTCTGTACGATTCACTAAATTCTGAATCACATATCCAAAGTCTGATTCATCGTCTGTGGCAACAGCTGATGTAGCTTTCCAACGCTTAGCGAACGTAGACCCACAACTTTATCATGGCAGAAAGTTTTGTCGCATAACTATCCCTCTTGAAAACTGTGTATTCACGTTATTTCAATTTCCATCCACAAAAGTGACACGGAGCGGTTTCGTCTTCCTTCAAATATGTATACCATACAGTGGTGTATTGAGTAACGTCTTACAATGCAAGTTTTTTTTGACGTGGGAGCGTGATATGGTAACTGTACTATAATGTGTCATCCACTATATGTACCCGTGTTTGGCATGATGCAGTAATTTTCCAGATAAAACAATGGCAACAAAAATGCAACATTTCTAAGTTTATAAGTTGATTACAACATGACAGGACATACATTATCAAATGAAGCAATCAGACTACGCATTTTTTTTACTGTTTTACAAAAAAAACCTATCGTACTGAAGATATTTTACGAAGTGTACCTGCCTTCTTTATTAGTTAAAACGCCATTTTCAGAGTAGTTTATATGTTTTCCGTCAGTTTGTTTTGATCGTGGCCACACACATGGGGAACTCCGGTAAATTGATCGGGAAACCCGCTAACATTTACCGGCTTTAATACCAGCCTTTAAAAACAGTGTCTGTTTAAATTCGTCTTCTTCTTCGGAAGCTCATTGCTGCCTTCTAAATATCGCCACATACTTTATAAATACAAGGTGGAACTGTCTCAAACACGTTAAAAGTTTCATACACTTAGAACTGCCAGTAAACTTTACAACAATTACTATATCATGGTGGGAAAAGACGCATGCGCTGAATGCGTAAAATGGGTCTGAATGTCTAACTTAGACGTTCTGATTAGTCAAGACACAAATAATTGGAGAAATTCGGTCAATCATGTGTTTGCTAACATAATTTCATAAAGTAAATGCTGTATGCTACGTCATATGTAGACATGATATCAACATTGACAACAACACGTAGCGAGCTAGCTCTGTGTCGCTTGACTTGAACGAGATGATGTCGAGAGTATAATAGGTAACACAAAATCAGATTCATGTAGGTGAAATTGGATATATCTTTGAATAAATGTTATTATTTACTCCAAATTTCAGTCGGTCATAAGGACCGATACGTTGTTGTAATTCTGAAAAACTGTCGGTCCGAACGGAAATCTGTTGGTCTCGGGCCGAAGGACCGGCGTTAATTTCGCACGCTGAACGCAACATTACATAATTTTTCATAATTATAAAATCCAATTGGCTCATCATTGTGGTTGGACTGACTGCAGTTTTAACAACAAACTCATCTAGTATCATGTATGTAAGAGTGTTTACTTGTATCAGTGGGAATAGCTACATTTTCACCTCATGTACAGCAGCAAGGAGAACGGCAAAGCTAATATTCCGAGTCGGCCACATTATCATTCACATGTCAAGGAAACCTGACTACAACTTGTAATCAGCAGAACATAAACCTGGTATTTTGGCATAATACAAAAACCATAATGATGACATAACTTAGAATTATAAGTATGCATATATCCTGGTCTGCATCCAAAAAACAGTGCCCCTATGCAATCACAATTTCAAACTATTGTTGTATGGTATTTTAACAATTTTTAGTGATCACTGAATATTGTCAATCAAAAGTATTAAATACTCCAGTTACAGCCAGTGCAGCTTTAGGTAACATGTTGATTTTCAATGTCTTGACTTGATGATATGAAATACAATAGAAAATGGGTACAAACAAACAAACAATCAAACAAACAAAACAAAGTTAGTTTTGTTCAAGTGTATATATGTACCATTGGTACATACATACACACTTGAACAAAACTGACTTTGTTTTATTTGTTAGTTTAGTTTGTTTATTTGTTTACTTTACCTGAACTACATCGGGATCTGATGGATCGATAACAACAGCTACACTATCCACTGTATCAATAATAACATATGAATAATTGTCTTCTAGGATTGCTAAGGGACAGATCTTTAAACCTACAAGATGGAAAAAAATACAAGTGGTCATGTCTTACACTGCATTTACTTTCATGTCGGCCACACTGAATAATAATGGTAACATCCTATAGATGTCATACAGGAATTTTACAGAATCTAAGCTTGTAGAACAGTATGCATTGCCCCAATAAATGCAATACAATACAATACAATACAATACAATACAATACAATACAATACAATACAATACAATACTTACAGTACAGTACAGTACAGTACAGTACAGTACAGTACAGTACAGTACAGTACAATATGTACAATGCAACACAACACACCACAACACAACACAACACAACACAACACAACACAACACAACACAACACAACACAAGATGACGCAACACAACACAACACAACACAACACAACACAACACAAAAATAAACCATACAACACAATCCATACTGAGGACTTTACAGGCTATCTATCTGAAAGAAGTGTTTTCATTTTTTAAATTATGTCATACATGGTGTCATATTTTAATGCCATCTTACAGAGTGAGGATTGATATGAGAAAATTTAAAGTTAAATGACAAGACTGTTCAGGTATTAGGCAAAAAAAGAGAAAAGAATTGTTTCTGGTCAGTCTTTCTTTTCATATCTGTCCAGCCCATGCAGTCTGCAGATCCAGGGAAACACAAAAATAACCCTCCCTACTTCAG
>NC_135552.1:7315993-7373493 GCF_964340395.1 Glandiceps talaboti
GAGATGTTTAACTGTTATGTTGACTGTTAGTACTCTCATTACTATAGTAACTGAGAAAACGACCATATTTCTGGTTATTTTTGTTTCCTTGTTGACATATCTTCAGTAACAAGCTTAGACCAGCCGGTTACTTCATCAAGCAAGATAACAACATCTAAAACAAACTAAAAATAACAAACTAAAAACTAAAAATGATACTTACCTAACAGTTTATTTAGAAATTCAATAAAATACTATACTTTCTGGGATGGACATTTTTCGAGGGTGTGGGTAGGGTGGCAGTAAATATTGAGATCGGACAATAGTAGCTTGTAAATCTGATGTTATCAATCATGTTCTTGAGGTCGTCTGAACAACTGTCATTTAACCTTTAACAAATGTTTACATAGATGTGCATACAGTCTTTCAAAAAAGAGAAAAATATTTTGAACGCCAGATTTTGTTGATCAGTATAAAGCCTGTGTTTTGTGTACATTTTGTTATTTACTCTGTGTTGCAAAGAGTCACATTTAGGCCTGTGGCCTTGAAATGCAATAGACTTATTAAATGAAGAGCTAATAGATAAATAAGTAGATAAATAAAATGAAAATCTCATTTGATTATTAGGAAGGATTGGAATAAAGTGGAAGTTTATTAATTTAATTTAATATTTACATTTCTTATCAACATTTTATCATGTGAAGTTTGAAATATAAAGAACCCCCCCCCCCAAAAAAAAAAAAAAAATAAATAAATAAAATAAAAAAATAAAAAAATAAATTTTTAAAAAAATGCGGATCTCAGAAGAAGTAGTGATGGGGATGTGATTAGTTCAGTCGACAGTTTCAATTACACTGGTAGCTAACTCTTTCATTAAATTAAGGAAATAGAAATGTGTATTGAGCAGATACAAATTAATTTATAAATTGACTAGAATCAGAATGTTCATTGATTCTGTACAATAGACAAATTAGTTTATCTTTGTTTGTCTATGAAATTTATCATGTACAGGTACAGGAAGACAAAGATATAGATTTTGTAATCGTGTGCACATATAAAGGTTCAGAAATGGTAAAGGCCAATGTTTTAATCCCAGGTTCACACATTTGTGTTACCTTATCATCATTGTGCCCTCTAATGACAGCCAAATTTTGTTGTTGTGAGTCAAAATTTTAGAAACTGGGATTTCTTGTGAGTCACCACATAATAATAAGACAGAGGGGAACACCAAATTATTGTGCGTCAATAGAAATTGTGTGCGTCAGTGGTGTGTCAAATTTGCTTTGAGGGCACACTGCTTATCACTGTCGTAAACTGCCCGGTATTGCTACTAGTCTCTTTACGTAATGGCAGCTCTTATTAACAGATGTCCCTGCACATTCTTGCGTCAGCAGAAATTTTTTTTTTTCACACCTAACTGTTAATCCTAATCTTAACTGAGCCTGTAGGCGTACTGAGACTGTCAACAATCCCAAATGCATATAATTTGCTACGTATGCTAAAAAAGAGTGTTCAAAATGTGGGTTTTAAAGTGAAGGCGTAAATTGTGTGACTTTTTTGAAGGACAGAGGTTCAATCCTGGATATTTCACAAAATGTTGTCTTATCAGTGGAGCCATGAGGATTACAATATTCATATATGTAGGATAAATTTTTGTGTTCTGAGGAACTTTTTTTCCATAGCTTTGCTAGACAACCGTCTTTCACATTTCGATTTTAATCCTAATCCGAACTGAGTTGGCCCTTTAATTGCTATCCATATTTTGTAATATACTTTTCTTGTAATTCAGAATTATATTAATTTATAAGGGATACAGTAGACCCAGCGACGACAGAAAGCCTCGGTGTGGCCATCTTATATTGGCCTTGTGTTACAAATGTACATGATACATGATAAGACGCAAGCAACAAATTATAAGGATCAATAATTCTTTAGAATTGCTTGACATCTTTTTTTTTATTAAAGCAATAACAAAACATATTTAAGTAACAAAAAAAGTAAATTAATCATGTTTTGTAGTCTTTCCCTTTTTGTCTAGCCCATTTTAAGAAAAGAAACATGAAAACATTTTCCAAATGTTACAACGTATGTGGCTGTCATACAAATTATGAATTACAATAATTCCATGATAAATTCTATAATCAATTAGGCTTTAAAAGTTTAAATTGATATCATCTGAAGTTAGATTATAGATATACAATATATGATTAAGGTCAGTTGATAAGATAAGTTGATAAATTGAATTGATAAGCGGTTGTTGCACTGAAACAACTAGGCATGCCACGATTATCTCAACATAGATTTCAAAACATACTTTAGGTAAATTATTTAAATTTACAAGCTCCAAGATAAAATTGTTCTGATTGCGTTGAGGTCCTGACTTAGAAGAAATAAAAAGAAATATTCTAAAATGATAAACAAAGACTTGAAAGAGATACAGTGTACAGTGAATTTCACAATACCAATCCATTCAGCTGTTTTGTTTGATACAACCATGCAGAAACCAACAAGAAATTGCATATAAATACATGTGACATGTGTATGTGCCAGACAGTCACTTCAATAGCAAGATATTCATGTAGTCTAAATGAAATAAACCATTTAAATGTATTGCAACTCCATGCAGACATTCAGGCACCAATGTGTTTCTTAGTATCAAACATCCTATGAAGGGCAAACTGTCCTTTGCAGTGTTCATTTGATGTCTGCATGGTGGCATGTTTAGTTTATTTCACTTTTAAGACCAAATGTAGCAAGAAACTCTACTCATTCAATCTTGCTATCTTTACATGTCTGCAGTTTCTTTATTGGTTTCTGCATGGTTGTATCAAACAGAAAAGCTGAATGGTATTGTGAAATTGACTGTAAGGCTTGTGCACTGAAACACCTAAGCACTCATACAGTCTGTATCTGAACATAGTCAAAACATACCTGTATTTCAAATTTAAGTGTCCAAATGTCAAATAGTGCATTGAAAAAAGATTGTATCGAGTTATGTGTGCGCAACTTTTCCTTCAGAAATGAACTCAGAAAGGAAATATTCTGAAATGATAACATACAAAATAAAAGATGTCGGGGTATGATTTCCAATTTTCCAAAGAAATACTTTGTTTAATACTGGTACACATATTGAAAAATTGGTGAGGTCGTGTTGTTACCATGGTAATTTGACTGAGTATGCTTATGGAGACTGAGAATGCTTTACTGCTTGACTGACTTTTTTTATGTATGCACATTGTGTCGGACACAGTGAAAAGGGGAAGTTTGTCTAATTAATGAAATTTGAAATTAATAAAATAGCATAATAATAATGATAATAATAATAATAACAGTGTTACTATAAGGTGAAATATGTATTTCATGTGGTTGATACCATGACTGGATGGATATGAGGAATAGTTCAGTAAGTGAAATGTTTTGGTAAAAATTTTAATTGCTTGATGCTTTGAGCTGAGGGTATGATTTATGACTATGTCAAGATTAAATTGTGTATCTCCACATGAAAGCCCAAAGGAATACTGGTAAATAAATTAATCTTTTAAAACATACACGGTACACGCCATCTCTTTGTTCAAATTGGTATCTGGTGAAAATTACTCCATCAAACCATTTCATTTTAACAGAAACCAGATTTCTAATTGCGTTTTAAATAAAGTTCCACTTTGAGATGGGATATACATGTAGGCTTTAGACACCCCTCTCCTTTAATAGTCTCTTCCCAGTCTGATATATATCGTGTAGTTTCGCTGAAATGATTGAGTACTTATACTAACTTTAGAAAAATTTAACCACACACAGTCCAATATTGTGTGTGAAGAGGCCTATCCCTGGTGTATTGCCTTGTAACACTTCACTTCAACAATTTTTCACGACATCAATACTGTATCATATTATGGGATATAGGTTGAGACATCCCCCCCCCCCCCCCCCCTCCTCCAGTCTCCTCCCATGACTGAGCTAGTAAATGATCGTGACTCACTTGTAAAAGAAACCACACGTAATCCAATATTGTGTTTCAATTGTGTTTTGAAGTGGCAATACCGGATGTACAAAATGTATTTCCTTGTCACCCTTCAATCGTCTCAGCAATTTGTCACGACATCAGTACTGTACAACTGATGACATCAGACCGTTGACGAACAGAACCTGTTACAAACAGGGAAAGTAAACAAATGAACAGCAGAGACTTGTATTACACACCATGGTTTGATAAGAACTGTAGTTTTATGGCCTTTTATGTGTACAAGAAATGCCAGGGGAACTAGAAATTTGTTTGCGAATGTGAACTATTTATGTACATTGTAAAGTGACCATAAAACTGTTCTTATGAAATGATGGAATGTGAGACAAGTCTCTATACTTTCAACATGCTGTACCAAGTGTTATCATTTTGAAATTCCCTGTTTTTAACAGGTTCAGTTCATCCACGGTCTGATGTCAGCAGTTTTATTACAATACATGATACATGTATGTAATTACATTAAAAAAATGAATGTGTCCATTGTTTCAATACTTCAAGATGCTTGTGCTTTGTAATGCCTGAGCAACTTACATGTACTAGAAAACAAATAAAGTATCCATTGGTTTTCCTTAAATGAAAGGGCTAATTTTCAATCCTGGGTCAGTGTCTTGACACTTCCTGTACATGTATCAAGCCAACATTGTCATGAATACAACCCCCAAAACACAACTTATAATGTCCATGTATTTGAAAAATACAATGACGGATTTATTTCCTGTATATTCATAATACCGTAGTCCAACACTAGGGAGATAAAAAAAAATCTGTAAACCTGGGATTGAAACACAGCCCTTTAATCTCCCATACTTTGTTTGTACAAGTTGTAATAGTAACATTCCCTGTGTTATTGTCTTCATTCAACCCGAAATACCTGCGTCACAACTGTCATGTCGGTGACAGTCTCTGAATGATACTAAACAATCACAAGGTCTTTTAGGTCATTAGTATTGCCCTCCGTTGAATGACAGAAAATATTTTGTAACAACATTTCATTAGTCTAAGAATCTTATAATTGTGGAATGATACTTCTGTGTATATAAACTGCATATCTGTATGCAATTAATTGGTAAGCAAAGTATAGAACACAAATATTGATGCAGGTTATGACTCAGTTTTTAAAAAAAAGCTTGATTCAATCTTAAAAGCACTGAAGTTGTGTTATGAACATTTTATATAATATAAATGTACAATGTACATCACTACATGTACCAGAAGTATTGGAAGAAGAGTAGAAAATTGTATTTGTCTAATGACACCACCAGTCCCTTGAGAGATTTTCTTTTCTTTGTTTAATAATCTTCAAATGTTTTGAATCAACTTTTTTTCCTTCTAGTTTACTAGTAGTCACTATGGTCTTGGTGTTCACCTGGTGGTTTGTAATCATTCACTCAGGTCGCTGTTCCACACAATAAAAGCACACAGTTGTGTTAAAACACAGTTTATTCAAACAGAGAATGAAAAAAGCCCAGAGACTAAATAACAAGTCTATATTTGGTTGATGAAAATGAACGACAAAATAATATATAACAAACAGTGATTGTGCTAATATTTTTGAACCATGAATAAAAAATTGGAGGGGTTAAACGTGGTAAAAGCTGATCTTTTTCTGGTGTACATTTTACTTACTTTTGGTGTGTTCCCTGTAAAATACATGAACTGGTGAAAAAACTGGTACGTTGTACATGTATATGTACAGATACGTACATATACATGTACCTTTTTTATGGCAGTGTATCCGGAAGCAGGCCCATTGTCAACCATAAGTCACAAAGGTCTTTTATTGTTACACAGACTTATAATGTTGACATGACAACAGTAAATGACAATAGTTATTGCATAATTCAAATGTCACAAATTATTTGGAATTAGAAATGACTCATTCTTCTGTTTGTTCTAAGGAAATTTTGTGTTCGATGTCATGGATAATTTACTGCAAATTGTATAAAAGACTATATTTCGTGCTAATTACATGAAGGTGATGTGTTCACAAATACATGTAAAGAGAATAACAAAAGTCAGTCTGTGCCTTGTCCCTTGGCTAAAGGGAAGTTCCTTTAAAACAAAGAAGCATTCTATCAAATTGGATTTGTTTGATAAGAATATAGCATTTTAACTTTTATCATCATGAAAGGCGACAAGTCGGGAATAACAATGTGCTCTCTTAACAACATGAAACGTCATGGCATAGGATGAGGTTAACTCGGAATAAAGATGATGACACCTTTTTTGCCAACAATTTACACCTTGTTTGTTCTATAATGTTCAGCAACTGATGGACATCTTTGAAGTTTGACAGTATTACAGTGCTAGGTTCAATAACCTCAAAGAATCATGATGATGATGTATTCCTTTGAAAGAACCAGAGTCCCTCTGTAGGGACTCTGATAGAGGGACTGTGAATGAACCGATGTGACAGTTTTACTGTTAGTATGCATGCAAGATCAATCAATAAGTCACTCTAATGTACATTCAAGATCAATCCAACTTGATAATGTGGACTATGTTGATATATTGGGGGGGGGGGGGGGGGTGTAGTTTTGGTTTTAGTGAAGTATGGCAGACACAGGGTGTTGGAAATGAAAATAGTTTTATCAATATATTCAAGGACAGGTGCAAGGATATCAATAGTCAACTAATTCACAGTGAAATGTTAGAAACCTCTAAACTAGACATGCATTGTAATTTCAAATCTTTATTGACCTTTGAGATTTACCTAGACGTAGTAGACAAAAAAGTGTTCCGCTATGCACTCTGTTGCCTTCGTATGTCATCTCATCAGCTACAAATTGAAAACTGTAGATGGGAAAGAACAAAACCCCCCCTAGAAGTGACCGAGTGTTTCCTTTCTGTCAAAATAGAACAGTTGAAGATGAATAACACTTTTGTCTGGTCTGTCCTACATATGATGACGTAAGAAGGAAGTACATTCCAGATTATTTCTTCGACCCACCTGTTCTATATAAGTTCTTTATACTATTATCAACAAAACACGAACATTTAATTAGACAACTCTCACGTTATGTTCACTTTGCTTTTCAGAAAAGAGCTGAAATGATTGAAATGATTGGTAAAATCTAGATGATGGTAAACCACTGTACAACTTAAGTTTTTTATATAAAGGCCGGTGGCCTAATATGATACAAATAAAATATTCATTTCATATGGGGGGGGGGGGGGGGGGGGGGGGGGGGCAACAGGACAGGGGATGCAATGACCAGGGGCAACAGGGAGGGGGGGGGGTGAAATGGGCCAGGGGGCAACTTGCCTAGAACTAGTGTATCCATAAAATGATTTTTGAGATAAAAATACATAAATCAAATTACAGTTCAGTTGCATGAGATAGATAAAACATTTATAAAATTGGAAGTTGAATAAATAATACATGATTTCTCTTCCTTCATTGCTTAACCAGTGGAGTACATTTGTATGTTGTTATGTTACATGTAGTTGTTATACTACAGGAGTTTACATTTGTAGTACGTTTAGTATCTTTGTGTATTTTTCACCCAGATATTTGATATTATTTGTCTAATCAAGTAATTGTAGCAAGTGATATCATGTATCAATGTTAGAAATTAATCTCATTCTCAATATTGACAATAAGGCCAAATAATAAAAGTTGTTTGGTTCCAGTCACCCGACTCCCACCTAGTTTTTCACGCAGACCCTAAACTTTTTTTACATATTCGAGAAATATAGTAATGAAATCGCGAAAATCGTGGAGTCTTGCAAGAAATATCTAGGATGCAGAAACTGACATCAACTTAAGTTAAAAAGACAATATAAAACTATTCTTCCAATCTGTAATGGCTGTACATCTGATAGGAAGAAATAAATAACACAGAGACCATTTGGAAAACAATGGAAAACCTGAACTAGATACTCACACATGAAAAAAATATAATAAAATAAAATAAAAAATCTACCTACCCCACCTATTTTAAAATTGAATGTAATTGGAACCACACAATTTTTTTTTATATGCCTAGTAATATAAATCTATGTCATTGTATATATTAAATTACACAAAACATTGCTACTGTCATTACACAGCTGCAGTGTATTTGTGAGGATAGAAAATAAGTACAGTTTATTTGAGTTCCCCCACTTTTTATCAATCAATCAATCAATCAATAAATCAGTCAATCCAATCAATCAATCAATCAATCAATCAATCAATCAAAATAATTTATACAAATGTAATGTGGCAGACTCATGAACCATTTGTTTTCAGTTTTCAGAGAGTTTTCAGACATTTACTAACTTCTGTACATGGTACATTTGTACATGTACATGTTGATACACGTCTTTAGATCATCTACATTTTGTGTACATGTAGCTGTAACTGGGAGTATTATTTTTTTTTGACAGACAGCCAACAATATAATTCACTGAAAATGTTAAAATACCAATATTGCAATAATTAGACAATTGTACATGTAGGTTAGAAGTTGATTTCATTCATACTTTAATAAAAAATTCCTGTAATATCACAGTGGTTGTTTTATTGTCATTTTAAATGATGAAATTATTTTTCTGATGTACGTTTTGAAGAGAAAGAAGGGACATCAGAATAAAGATTAATAACCCTGATGATGTTAACTTATCTTTCATATATTTTGTTTAAAATAATGAATTACTTAGTTCTACATGGGCAGACATGATAATCTATCAATTTGTGGAGATTAATTTGCAGCTCAGCACTTAGAACAATGATAAATTGTAGAATATGGAAATGCTCAAATTACTTAGAAGTCAGTTTGACCTATACAAAATGTATTGTGTACTTTGCTAGTAGAAATGACTGTTGACCCATAATGACCTCTGTCACTCCATAGATCTTCATAGACATGATATACAATAGTAGAAATTTATCAGTCCCAAGATAATGTATTATTATAAGGCCAAAAAAAAAGAATTGTTTCTGGTCAGGACAGTTTGTCTAAAATGGTTTGACAATGCAATTTTTTTTTTTTAAATTCTCAACAAACCTGTCGCTTACGATTTATGGTAGTTACTGTTCTTTTTAATAGTACTTTAGAACAAGTGCGTATGTGGTGACAAATGCCATTTGCTTGTTCATGATTGGCTGTGTAGTTGTCTTCACTGAAGTAGGCAGGGTTAACTTTGTGTTTCCCCACCACGGATCTGCAGAATGCATGGGCTGGACAAACACAAAAAAAAGACTGACGTGGGGTATTTAAGTGATACACTGACCAGAAACAATTGTTTGGTTTTTTGGGGGCGTTTTTTGTTGTTGTTTTTTTTGGGGGGTGGGGGTGGGGGGCTTATATGTTCGATGTACCAGTGATTACTTGCATTGGCATGTGCATATACTCATGGTATTTGCATAGTGGTGCAATACCAAAAACATTATGCAAATAAGCATGCAATCTGTCCATGTACATGTACACAATTCATGCCATTGTGCACATTAACTTTTTTAAATTATATAATGATTATGCAGATACATGTAAAGAACCCCTAATAAGCCATTTGAGTGCCAGTATGGGTACTTCAGAGTATTTGCACTCATACTCCGTGTTTTCCATTCGCACTTTTCACTTACAATGCTGTTCAAAGTATATGTACATTTTTTTTGTTCATGTACAGTTGCAAAGAATTAAAGGGAAACGCCACTCAAGGAAATAAAGGTACAAATGTATTCATGACCTCTAAGTGCTTATTACCCTTCAGAGGAAATAGTCATGAATATGTACTGTTCATCTAATAAATATTCATGTATGATAAGACAAGCACCCCAATAGTGAACAATGGAAAGAACAATAGAGGTGAAAAAGTTTCAATTTGGTGTTTCTTGTCAACCAAACGAAAATTATGTGAAATAATTTATTGACTCTATAGAACCAAAAGTTTATGAAAATAACCTTTATTTCCTGGAGTGGTGTTCTCCTTTAAGCAGTTTATTTGAGAATGAAATGATTATGTTATCTAGACCCAATTTGCTAGTCCTCAGAACTCTCAGACTAGCAGGCATGACTACATGTATTTGATAGTTATCAGCTTTCTCATTAGCATACTTACATTTTGTATGTCACATGAGGTCATATTGCCCTTCTTATCTTGACATTGGTAATATACAAACTTACAATTGAATTCCCGATCGATACCAATGACAAACTGAAGTCCTGAATACAAAACCACATTTGATATACATGTACACATGGACAATCAAAGGACAACGTATTTGGAAAATTGTCATTTCTAATGTATGAATCTAGAATTGTACATGTAAGTGCCACCAACATGTACATAGACACACTGACTGTAATTCTGAAGAATGTTCCTTTTTTGTTAAACAATTGATATACATGTACATTGGCACAAACTGACACATACCGTACTATATGAGACAATGTTACATGTATGCATGTACACGTCACTTTTTTAAATTACATATACGACCAAATCAAATATGGCCAAATGACAGCCATATTTGTTAAATTTCACAATATGCATTGTAACTTTGGGGTATAAGTTTTATTTTATCAAATATGAGCTTTCTTTCTTGACCTTGACCTTGACTTTGACCATGAAAGGTCAAATAGCCAAAGTTCAAGGTCAAATGCTAATGCTATAAACATGCGAAGTCAATGCTATTTAATTCTGTTGTTTGACCAAATGTTGTTGTTTTGTAGGTTTACAAGACGAGTCTGGAGCTTCATATGTTGTGCTACATGAACCTGAAAATAAAGACTTTGGAGAGTTTCCAGGAATTTTAAAGTTTGGAGAGGAAAAAGAATATTTACGAAGACACAAACGAGAAAATGATGGTGGACTACCTAATGACAGACCTGCAGCAAATGAAACATTTTTAGAAATGGTAGGAGTATGGCAATATTAGAAACATTTTATCAATAAATGCTTAGTGATCAGCAGATAATGGCCAGTCTACATGTGTAGTGTCTAAATGCCCAGCTGAGCTACATGTCTGATGTGGCTGACTTACAAGTACATATAGAAAGCACAACAACCATGCAAACAGACAATTACATACATGTATTACAATTATAATAATCTAACATGTACATGTACAAATGTATTCACATGTAACTTTGTTTTGAGATTGAATCAAATATGGCTGCATGGCTACATTTCACTATTTGCAAAATAATTGAGGAGCCTGGAGGTATGATAAATACATGCAGACACCTTTCAGGTGCCTATACCCATATTATCAAAGATGAGCTTTCTTTTAAGACTTTGACCTTGAAAGTTCTCTTCAAGGTCAAATGATTTATCTTAATAGCTTTATAGTCAAACAATTGATGATGGTATTTTAATCACGACTTGGATGAAAGATATGGACTAAATTATCGTAACGGTTGCAACATGTTGTGATGTGAACTACAATGTATTACAGGATGTTGATGTACATGCCTAGTAATTACACCCACATAGGGTATCGCGAGTTTTTCTCAAGTGTTTATTTCTAGACTTCCAGATCTTTTATTTTGCATTTTGGGGGATTTTCAAGGTCAAATACCAAATTGGTCAATCAATTATGAAGTTTTATATCTAGGGACACGATTCAAGTGTCGACACCTATATTTATAGAGGTTAGCTTTCAAGCTGAGTTTATTACCATACTCCGACCTTGACCTTCATCTTCAAGGTCAAATAGTCAATTGTTTAATACATGTATATTTGGAAGTTTCATTCTGAGAGACACCATTCAAATGTGTACATCCATCTTATTAGAGGTTACTATTGTAAAAAACTTGTGAAAAGTATCTTATAGAGTAATTTAGTGGTTAGCCAGGTTACGGCGCTTATGGTATATTCCGTTTAATCTCCCATGACTTCACTTGAGACTAGAATTGCAAAAAGCTGATAATACAACACATAATTGCTCAATCAACTTGTTTGTCACCCTGGGTTGTCCCATAATTACTCAAATGAAGTGATATGCAGATGAACACACATTCAATTGAAGTGATATGCAGATGAACACACATTCAAATGAAGCGATATGCAGATGAACACACATTCAAATGAAGTGATATGCAGATGAACACAAGTACACATGAGTTCACATTATCCTTACAAGTACATGCATAGACATCTCAGTTGCACATCTTCATCTGCATATAACTAAGTTTTGAATTATATAGGACAACCCAAGGTGGCGAACAAGCTGATTGGCCAATTATGCATTGAGATTTTCAAACCGTATTATCAGCTCTTTGCAGTCCTAGTCACAAGCGAAATTATGGGAGTTTAAACGGGATTATACCATGCATAAGCCAAAAATATGGAATATATACTCTGGTTGTTCTATGTCATGATAACATGCTTCTATGTCACAACAATGTGTATGTATGTCACTGGTTCTGCTGTATTCAAAATAGGAGTCAAATCATTCAAAATTGCCTTTATTTTCCCCGTTTTTTTTCTGTGATATTACCGATGGTGGTATAATTATGTTATTCTCCATTAGTTTTCTTCATTCAGACAGTAAATACTCACGACCTAAGGGTTGTCAGTACGAGTCACTAGAGGAGTAGTGACAAAGACCCTTTAGGTCTATCGTATTGTCCTTGGCTAAATGAACAAAAATATTGGGGAATAATATCTAAATATACCGTAAGTGTCGTACACAGGCTATGTAGTGGTGAAATGTTGGCCAAATTTACTTTATTTGATCTAGATTATAGTAGATTTACATGTGTAGAGAGATAAAATGTAATGCCATTATTGGTGTCTACTAACATAATATGACATAACTACATGTACTGTGGGGAAAATGTAGAAATCGATTTCAGTGGTTGAATATTTCATGATACTACATGTTTATCCTTCCACATGTTTTGTTTGTTTTTCCTATTTCTGTTCACACTGAGTATACTAGAAGAAGAAACATACAATGATATGGTCATTCAAACTGATATTACACCATTATGCTGTGCATGGTGTTAGACATGTCAATTGTGAGTTTGTACAATTGAAAAACACAAACTTGTAGGTGTAAGGATGAAGATGAATTAACGTCCATGTGTATTACTTATCTGTAACCCATAAACTTATACAATATTGATAATTATAATAATAATAATAATAATAATAATGTTGGATTTTATATAATGCTTTCCCACTCTGCTCAAAGCACTTTACAATTATTATCCCTGGCACAGATCTATAGTGGCACAACAGCCTTTTATACTTCTTCAACTCCCAGGGGAGCATACAATCCATTGCAGCATTTATAAGCACATAGGATTAAAGCATTCATATTGCAACCTCTATCCTACCTGGTCCCCAATTACGCAGCTGGGTTGACTGAAGCAGTCATAGTTCAAATCTTGCCCAAGGACTTTAGCCACTCATAAAAAAAACCTTCTGTTTTCTTTCATAGAACCACCACAGGTATTGTTCAGTCACTGGTCTTTTGTAAGATTATAATATACATCAGAACGTCATGATAGCTGATCAGAACGTCGTTTTATCAATGATGGACAGTTCAAACTGGCTTTTAATTTGCCACAAAGTCATCTCCTAATCACACTATCAAACTAACATGTAATGACTCATAAACAATAACAAGCCAGGTGCCTTAGGTGTATAAGATTCAGGCTATGCTTTTATCAGTTTGTATATGTCTGTGAAAGTTACACTTACCATATATGGCAATATGACTAAGTTTCACAGACATCAACAAACTGATAAGAAGATGGCGTGAACCTACACATCAGAGACACCCAATGTTAATTTGTATCCATGTATGTTAGTTTGATAGTGTGATAAGGAGAAGACTTTTCACCATCTACAAAGCTAGGTTTAATTGTCTACCACTGATAAAACAACGTTCTGATCAACAGCACTTCTAGACAACTAGTGCAAGGGTTGTATAGCTTGTAAAATAATCCCTGAATAATCTGAATAATCCCTCCTGTTTATATTTCTTTGATAGGACTACCATAAGTACTACACATCCAAGTACTTGTCAACAGGAAAGGACCTATGGGTTGATTTAGATAATATGAACAGAGCCAACGTCCTCACACATAATACTTTATCCAACAGACATCTAACTGCAGTGGTATGTATATTTTATAATATTTACTTGCAATTTTATCATTAAAACTGCACAAACTGTAAATGGACTAATGTTTTTTTTTTTATCAGATGCGCAAAAATAAATTCACTGAAACTTGGTGAAGTACCAGTAATTTGACATAATTGATTTGTGGACAATTGCATCTAGAAGTAGTATAGAAATATTTTGAAATCATGATTTAATATGGTGGATGTATGGGCTGGGCTGGGCTAGGGAGAAATGATTTTTGGGTGCAGACCCAAAAATCAATTTAAGTAGATTTATTGTACCAAATTGCACGTTTAGCTGCACAAACACCTGTACCTGATCCTCAAAAGATTTAATACTCTTCAAAGGTGTACGGTATTATGAGTAAGTCATTATAGCTAACAAAACAGTTTCAAAAAAGGTTCAAGTTTCAGCTATTGTAGCTGTAATCATTATACAGATAGACACAAATCAGGAACCTGGATTATCAAATACCAATAAAAATGACATTTCAAGTAAATTTGAAGTGAAAATAAAATATAATAAAATGATGCTGAAGTAACTTTTCAAGGTAAAATTTTGTAATGTTAGTCTTATCAATTTGATAATGCATCAATATGAGCTAGCGATGATGTAGTGGAGTGTGAAATTAAAAGTTGTTAGATAATTACTGTGATGGCTTCATTTCACTCATATCTACAGAAATATCCACTCCCCGGTAATTAATTTGAGGTTATCAACACCCAGTTGGAAACAATAATTGATGATATTTAGGACTTAATTAAAATATATACAAGGTGTGAAATTCGTCCTTGTACAGTTCAATGGATTTGGGTCCTATGAGACGATATTACAACTGAAACTTAATAAATTGTTTCCATGGTAATGTAAGTGTGTGGTAGTTTTGTGTAATTCATTCTTGTTTTTTTTTAAATAGAGTTTTACCACCTAGGCGCACCATAAAATTCAAGATTCAATTTCTTGTTGACACCATGACTTCCATTCCATGCACTACATGTCATGCATTACCTAACAGTGTGCATGGAAATATTAAAGTCAACCTTCTTGTTCTATTTTGACCCTCTAGCATGAGGTGAAATGTTATTGGAGGTGTATATACATGTACCATGCCTTATGAACAACATTCAGCCACAAATCTATAAAACATAGGTGCAGTGTTTAGACTAGAGTAAAGGAAATTTACCTCATAATTCTGTGCAACATGATTGGAGGAAATTTACCTCATAATTCTATGCAATGTTATTGAAGGAAATGACCTCATAGTCCTAGCAATAGCATGTTGTCATTGACTACAGTTACATCACTATTGCTTACTGTTAATGTATGGGGTGGGCGAGCTGACAATGGTTATTTATTATTAATATATATATATATATATATATATATATAATATTTAATGTATATTTTTTGAAGTCATATCCATGAGAATAGATATATGAATATCATGAAAAATACAATAAATAGACATGATTAATACATATATGAGCTATCACTGATATATCTCTCAATCTCATTTGATCAAAATAATCCCAAAAAAAGTATCGTGCATAAAAACAAATTAAATTTTGTTGCGCATTACGGCCATTTATTTTGTGAAAGTTGTGTCTTGCCAATTGTTACACATTTAAATTAGTATATCATGGTTCAAACTGTTCAAAATGAGATTACGTGTACATGCGATACTGAAAATACATTCTAAAACTAAAAATGAGAGATTACATGTGATACTGAAAATACATTCTAAAACTCAAAATGAGATTACGTGCGATACTGAAAATACATTCTAAAACTAAAAATGAGATTACGTGCGATACTGAAAATACATTCAAAAACTCAAAATGAGATTATGTGTGATACTGAAAATACATTCTAAAACTCAAAATGAGATTATGTTTGATACTGAAAATACATTCTAAAACTCAAAAAACTCAAAAATGGCATAAGCTGAGTTTATAAGCTTTTTAATACTCAAGTGAAAATACTTAAAAACAAAACCACTTTCCAGTGTATTGTTAATGTTGATGCATCTCTTCTATTAAATAGTATTATATTATGATTGTTTTCTCGCATGGTCAGAACAGCTGATTGCATCGTCGGAATTTCCTGAACATTTTTTGATACCTATGATAAATTACCTCCTCTGATCGTTTATGAGTTATATCTCAATACCAGGTTTGAGTTCAATTAATTACGAGTGGTGGTTCAAGTGTACTTTAGTAAGTACAATACTGTGAGTATACCTTTTAAACTAGGCTAAAATATATGTAAACCCAGCTTCTTTGTGCCCCAGTGTTATTTATTATCATGTCACCTAGTAAAGTTGTGTCTATGAATTAACATTTACATTTGTCAAGTAGTACTCCTTTGAATAAAATGTGGTTTGAAAGGAAATTACATTCAGAACCAAAAATCCCTGCAGCTAGTATCAATATGTTACAATTGCACCTATTTCCCCGTGTGCATATTTATTTGAATTATGTTTATACAAAATATTAATTTGCTTCATCTAAACTTTTATTAATTAATCAGAAGAATGGCTTGACAATGACATTTCATATACTGTTGCAATGGTTACACCAAATCCAACATTTTCTCCTTTATATGTAATCTTATTTATTTATTTAATATATATTTTTTGCAATCATGTTTGTGAGCAGTTTTCTATGAATAGCATTGAAGGAACAAAAATACTAGAAGTAAACATGATCACTTATTTTTGTCAGCATGGAATTTATTAGGTATACTTATAAGTATCAAAAAACATGTACATTGTAAATAATAATAATGAAGGTGTTTGCCATGGATACCAAGGACTCCGGAAGAACAATTATCATACATGTAGGTAGCAGGATTATTTTGGATCAATTAACCTTGAATAAAACGTACTTAATTTGGAGGTATTGTCTGATGACAATAGTGATGTTTACCATCAATTATTGAGTTATTATGGCATACAAAAACTTAGGACATGAAAGCTACACTACAACTGATGTGTTTTGTTTGAAATATAATGGCTTTCTTATAGTCTTGTTCAGTGTGAGATGTATTGAATTTGTGTAAACACATTTGTGTAGCAGTACACATGATGTATCATATGATCAAATTGAGTTGTGGGTCCACACCCAAAAATCAGCTTTCCAATGAACCACAATTTCAATAATACTGGTTATTGATCAAATAGATCTCTAATGACGATATATAATGTCTAATTATTGGTATTTGGACTATTTTCAGTGAATACATGTACAATTCATCGGTTGTCTGATTAAGAAGATAAATACAGTCCCATTACAGCTAGTGTAGGTTTAACATAATTGGCCTTCAATGACAACAAACTGTGTACAATGTACCTCCATAATATTATAAGTTTATGGATGACAATTTGAAATATTGCCATGGTGATTTCGAGGTGACAAATCGACGATTTTCAAAGTGACCATGAAATTGTCCACAACAGATATACAATCATAGAATCTACATGTGGGCTTTGACAATATCATCTCAGGCCATCAATAATTTAACAAACATCATCACACCTACATAGTAATTGAAGGTTGTATTTGACCATGTCCATGGAGGACTGTTGTGTGTACACAATACAAGTACATTGAGAGATAGTTATTTATTTAAAAGTGTCTATTAGGAAAAGATGTTAGCCACAATTGACTCATTCAGTCGATCTATCAGGAATGTTTGTAAAAGTGCCTGAATCCATCCAATATATACATACTAATTTATTAGGCAATGAACAAGTAAAATCCTCAAATTGTTCTTTAAAACGTCCTTGCTAAAAGATGTTGTTGTGTGTTTCCTGAATTTATAGAGTGGGTGACTGACTTACATGTACATTGTAATAGTTCAACAGGTAGACTTCTCCATATAAGGGGTGACTTCTCCATATAAGGGGTGACTTCTCCATATAAGGGGTGCAGTGCAGCAAAGGAAAATAACACATATACATGTAGGTACACACAACTATAATAAATTAAGTTCAAATGACACAAAATATACTATATGAAAGTCATGCAGTTGTCAAATGACAAATAAAAAGTGAAATAACTACATTTATACCATGCATAAGCCAAAAATATTGAATATTACTTCTATGTCAGGACAACGTGTGTATAACTATAAGTAACGACAACATGTGTATAACTATAAGTAACGACAACACGTGTCTATATCCCTGGTTCTCCTGTGTTCGAAATAGGAATCAAAACATTCAAAATTGCCATTATTTCCCCTGCTTTTTCTTTGATTACTGGCTCTGGTATAATTATGGTATTCTCCAATATTTGTCTTCATTCGGCCGGAAAATACTCATGACCTATAAGGGTTGTCACTACCGGTACGAGTCTAGCAACTCGTAGTGATAAAGGCCCCTTAGGTCATTCATACTTTCCTTGGCTGAAGGATGAAAGATGTTGGGGAATAACATCTAATTGTCAGTGTTTTCCTATGGTTTGTGACTTCACCTAATGACAGACAGTGAGAAACAGTTTATGTTAATTAAGTTGGTTTTAACAAAGGGGCAAGGTGACAATTGGTTCTAATTAAAAAAGGTTCTTAAAATTCAACAATGTTTTGATTCTGCACAGATAATCTTAGAAGTTCAGAGTATTGAAAGTGAAAGTTCTTATCGTGAGTGTAAAATAAGCGTTATTCTTTGTTCCATAGTGATTTCCCTACAGACGTACATGTACGTACATGTATGTCATAATGCCTTTATTTCCTGGAGTGGCACTTCCCTTAACCATTCTACTGAGAATATCTATCTGACTACATAGGAGGAAACTCTCCACCCACTCTGTGTTTTAGTTAATGGATACAATAGGGAATAAACCAGGAAATGTGTTCCAAAGTAGTTTGATATCTTTCCTGTTTTATTCCAGTCAGCGACCTTCAAGGTTTCCCTAGACCCTCATACTAGTATGTGCATGGGATTCAAATATGAATTTTAGTGTTTAATATTGGAAAAAATATGGCTTAAATCTTTTAAGTTTTACTAATTATAGTGTATGAAAAAATAGTACAAAATGTAGTGGATATGATAAAACCATGCATTTTTAATGAAACTGGTCAGAGTATTTTATGATATATATAATGTACCAGCCAGCACAGCGGTACCAGCCTTTCTCTACATTTGTAAGTGTGCAATTTATGGCTTTGATAACAGATAAGCTTTTAAATTAGTAAATGAATAAAAATCTGAATTATACATAATGTACCAGTCAGCACAGTGGTACATGTACCAGCCTTGCTGTACATTTGTAGGTGTGCAATTTATGGCTTTGATAACAGAGAAACTTTTAAATTAGTAAACGTGAGTGCAAGTAGTCAGGGGTATTTGCACTTATGCTTGTGATGCTTTTCTGCTGCACTGTCACTCGCTGTAAACTCATGCAAGTCACATACAGCTGCAGAGAGCATCGCAAGCACTCATGCAAATTCCCTGAGTATGCCACACTTGCACTTGTACATGATGGTAGTCTGTTCTATTATTACTGATGAAATACTACAATACTTTTTGACAAAATGACAGCTCCTTTATGCCGTAGAATGGATTTTTGGAGAATACCTTGAATTTATGGCATGCAAAGATTAACTTTTGTCTCCATTTTTAAATAATAGATATTTCTTATCTTGTGCCATAGAGAGTGTTCATTATGGCTGTGGGAAAACCTTTGCACTCCATATCTCTGAAATTTTTATTTAAGATCCATTTCTGCACTCTTAATGAAATTATGGCAAAGCCTTATTATGCTATAGTTCTGCTAGTCTTGCTGCTAGACGTTCAGGCTTTCTTTCGATGCTATAACTATAAGCGAACGAAGTTCGCATGTGAGGGCCTGCCCGAACAGTCTAGCGAATGTCATTTTCCGACCGGACATTCCATTGAGATTACATTGAGCGGTGGGTTGGGCCAGCTATGCATATATATACTTTAATATATTCAATAACCCATGACCTCGGGGAATCTCTGCATGCTAGTGTTGACAAACACATTTACGTCATTACTATGGCTTATCGGTTTATGGTAATTGTGAGTTTGATGAGTGTGTAGATGTTGTCATTCACACATTTCAGTTAACGCATTGGTGGTTATTTATACAAGCCCCCTCCTTAAGATGAATATGCATGAAAATTTAGCTATTGTCCTCTGTTTGTGCTTGTCGCTAATACGGTTCTCTGATTGGCAGTTATTTATATCCTGATGACATTCGCTAGACCTCGGATGTTCCATCCTCGATAGCGTTGTTCGGCTGTGTGTCATATTTTATCGGAAGAACATCCGAGGGCTAGCTGATAGACTATAGTTCTCCCAACTGAAACTGGAGTCCTGGATGGTATTAATATTCATTTGTTAATTAATATTCATGATATAATTAGCATAACACTAAATAAATAGTAATGAAGCAGAACAGAGGGGTGCTGCAGAAGGAACAACTGAGGCCAGCTTTGAATATCTCCCTGCTCACTGTTTCAAAGTGTCATTGTCCTCAGATGTGTTAACTTGCATGTATTTTCAATGGCAGGTGTGATAATTAGTATTTATATTATGCGCACTTAGAAACTTCCAAGAACAATACAATAGAATGTTTTGTGGTGGAATGCTAGACAGGGCATGAGGAGGTCCACAATGCAGATCAAATGCCAGTGTGCCCTCTAAGCCAATTTGATGTGCCACTGACACACACAATTTCTGGTGACACACCAAAATTTAGTGTTCCCCCATCTCTTACTATATGCATGTCTATAGACCCGTTCATATTAACCCTGTTTTACCGGTCTCATGAATTAATGGCATCACCTCTAAACATGGATTAATTTGTGCAGAATACACATTTAACTGTGCAATGTAGCATAATCTATCATGTAGAAACCCATTACACTTCCTAAAATCTACACACAAATATTTAACATTTAACTGTGCAATGTAGCATAATCTATCATGTAGAAACCCATTACACTTCCTAAAATCTACACACAAATATCCAAGCATTCAGTTTAACCATTGGGAATTACATTAATCCATTTGGTGATAAATAATCAAAGTTAATCTCCTGGTAAAGAGAGAATGTTGACATTATGGGCCCCAGTGCTCAGCAGAAGTCTGAGTTGTCTATTACTAGAACGAGATGGAATATTTACTACTCGAAATTTTGAAAATCCCCTCAAATTACATGTTTTTGCTATATTGTTTATTAGCCATAATTGCATTACTAGAAAGAGAAACCTTGAATCTTGAAACTAAGTGATGGGCTTTCTCATACTGTAGTACAGTGCTGTTTCTTGGATTGAGTGCCATGAATATCTCGATTGGCTTATGTTTTTATAACAAGTAATAAATTTGAAGGTGTTGTTCATGTCTGTGCATGAACAACAATATTACCCCTTACAAAACTGGACTGCTTATTAAGTGGTTCATAAGCATGTCGGAAGCATGTCACATGCTTATTTTATCCTTAGGTAAGTCTGAAAAACAAAGAAACGTAATTCATGTACCCAAGTGAGTTAAAAAAAATGATATGTTTGCATCACCATTCAGTTAGTGGATTGCAAGCTGTAACAATACAAAACAAATGGAATTTCTATTAGGTGACAGATCTTTCGAAATGGTGCTACAACGTATTTTGTAAAGTTTGATTTTAAAAAAGTTAAGAGATATGACTTATGAATATACTTGACTTTCGCACAGAACACAGAAATACAGACGGGAGCAAGGCAAGTCATGATCCCTGACTTTGTAAACCTCTATTTGTGGAATAGGAGTGAGTGGTATTTATAACTCTATGGACAGTTCTTTCAATATGCATGTATCATGGTACAGTATGAGTCTGACTTTGCCCCAGAGGTTTTATTGCAATTGCTTCCTGCAAAGAATGTTGTGCATTCCCCTGGGTAGGGGAAGGCTTATTTTTGAATTACTGTACTTCAAATTAGTGGATGATCGAGTCGAGTGCAGTCAAGGAACAAATAACTGACTTTAAAAACACCGCCAAGTGTTAAATTGTGTGCCAGGGACCTGACTACAATCACATACAAGCTAGGAGTGAAACTGAAAGACATCTATGATCTACGTTTTGTTTTCATGTAATAATTAAACCATAGTGCCAGTAGATAGTACACACACTGTCAGAAAGTAGACATGTATGGTGGAATCAGTGTGCCCTCTAAGCAAATAACAATTTCTAGTGATGCACCAAAATTTGGTGTTCCCTACATTTGTATCTTACTATGTGGTGACTCACAAGAAATCCCAGTTTTTCTCATTTTGACACACAACAAAATTTGGTTATCACTAGAGGGCACACTGGTGGGAATTCAAGATCAACAACTAAACAAATTCAAAAAATCAAAATGGCAGTTAGGATAACTGAAATAGTTTTAATAGTCCTTCAAGACTCCAGATAGGTGCTATCAACAACTTTATTCAACATACACAACTTCGTAATAGTTCTATCTGAGAATAGTATCTTGATGTATCAATTCTCAAAAGTGTCAAATTTATGTGTTGTCAAATTCTCATAATATACCATATATACTAAACATGTCATTTGATGTTTAATGGATTTATGTATGGATACCCACTTGTACCATAAAATACTAGCAATCCATCCTTGCAATTGAGATCCCTTGTTTATTTTTCCTGAGAGGTGTTTTTTTTACAGGATTATTATTAATAGTAGAGATGTGTATTAGGTATCATATTTTTCATATATACCTGCCACAACAATAAAGAATTAAGTAGGATATGGTGTGTGATAAAGAAAATGAAAAAAAAAACGAAACACAGCAAAACACCATAAAAGTGTCCTATGGAGACCAACCCATTTATCGGTTTTCTCGAAAATCCGCCCCAAGCGACTATTTGGAAGATAGAGAAAATGAAGAAGAAATATGCATAAAAATATCCATTTAAATCAATATGTACAATAATGTGAGTTATTGTACATTAATTAAAACATGTACATGTGTTGTTGTGTATATAAATTCCATCCAATCCTGACTTTTATCCACATAATGGCATGGAATACAGTAAGGATAGATGTAGGAATAAGTCTGTTTTGGTGAGACTGGCCTCGTCTTCATCTTTAAACTGTACAGAGTTTGTTGACCGGGAAAAGGAGTCTTGTCATCATACAAATAGACCTAAATGGTACAAATGTACATGTTCGTGTACATAAAAAAAACCCTTTTGTTTTGGTGAATTTAAAAAAAAAAGATATATGAGAGAGACTATTCCATCATATTTACGGCACTGGTAATCCAGCTTACAGTTTACTAAGATAGATCGACACAAACTAAATCTATTGTTTTTCAATGTGGTAGATTACACAAGTGGGTGATAGCAGTAATTCCTCTGTTGTGTGATTCTAATCACCCTGTGATGAAGATAGCGTAAACATTCGAAGTCCCAAAACAGCACTGCAAGTTCATCAAACACTTAAAATAAAATACATGTAGTTTTCAGAGAAGCCTGTCCACTGAGACTATACCAACTTCCACTCAGTAGTGTATCACTGTTGTACATGTATTAACATGTTGTGACAATAGTTGTAGTTTGTGTCTATCTTACTAACCCGAAGGCTCAACTGTACCAAAGTAATATCATCTCAGTGGCTATATAAGGTATTTCACATTCCACAACATGTATACTTGTATTTCAACCTTGGTTGCTGACTGGAAGGAGAATAGAACTGACAAGTAGACCATGAACTAGTTAATCCAAACTGATTTGAAGGGATTAATACATTGATGGCCGAGTGCTTTTTCCTCCCTGTGATAATATGCTCTAGGTATTATTGGCTGGCCAAGGGGCTTATCCATGTGATAAGTACAACTTACATGTATATGGCTGACTGCATGGATTGATGCCTGTTTGTACCACAGCGTAAAAGAATAAGAGCCAGTTTGAAATATAGAGAAAATATATTAGAAATCTGGAAAATAGCGAGAACAAAATTGATTATTCATGCTGTACCCTGTGGTTTGTACCAGTATAATTGGATGGGTGGGTTATCTTTGTAATGCATATATACATGTATACTCACTATTCAGAGAAACAAACATTTATTTAGTAAGTCCACATTGCATTGTGTTAGTTAATCTAAATATTGTTTAAAATACCACCTAATTTACATATCAATACACGTATAGTACACTATACATGATTATGCAAATTAGTCATTTCCTATTTCTTGACTTGATGGTCTTGAAGAGAACATATAGAACAGTTGATTTGAAAGAAAGAGGAAGGCTTGTCAGTCAAACATCCTTAAATTCACTTTTAAGTAGGTATGTTGTATTGCTTCGTTTCCGCAGTAATGGGTAATAGAGTTTTGATAGATGGATGACATGGTGATCTTGATTCGAAATAGCTGAATGACTTCCAACATTGCGTACCTGGTACTCAATCTTCTGAGACTGCACACGCCATGAATGATATATATTTCTATAAATTTTAAAGTTGGTTTTTAACTCTCTAGCTGCATCGATGATATTCTTACAAGATTTAATATGTAAACTGTGAATGAAAGCATACAAAATATAGATTAGTATACCCTCTAGTAAAAGACATACGTTCTTTGTTTGTTGCGGGTTGAAATGATAATAAAGTTGACTGATGTAAGGATAGATAATATATGTCAGTCTGTTTTGTTCTGATTGAGCCATCACTCATGATGCAGACACTTGCTTTTCATGTAAACCATTTTGATATATATAGAGGAACACCAAATTTTGATGCATCACAAAAAATTTATGTGCATCATTGGCAAATCAAGTTTAGCTTAATAGATGGTACACTAAGTGTTAAAGTTATTGCTGTCAGGCAGTCCTTGATAAAATATCATGAAAAATGTATTCCGTATGAAAAATAGACTCAATGATTAAATATTAATAAATGTGTTTATACATATATACATGCAAGAGATTTTTAATTCTCAAATTGATTTGAAGTTTCTCCAAACCTGTAACCTTTTTTATTTACTCGTAATATAGTCATTTTTATAAATGGTCACTGGAAAAGATGAAACATATTGTTCTAAGTTTAAGAAATAAATTTGTATTTAAAAAGAATATGTTATAATGTTTAGCATTTAGTTAATTTTTTCAATGTTGCATATAATCAATTTATTTACATTCACATTCACTCTAGGTTAAAAAGAATTAGAATGGGTTAGGGTGACATTTGATTTATGGATATAAAAAATATTTTAAATTTATGCAGAATATTGAACAGATGTGTGTGGCAGCATAATCTTTGTTATTGTCGAATTATTTTGTAATTGCACGAAAACAATTTAATTAGAGCCATTGTGTGATTCATGGATTTGAATAATGATCAACATTATGAAAAAAAAAATGTTTTAAATACGTTCTACCAGTAAGTCCTATATGATATTAATATGTGTCAAAATTATACAGCCATATAGCTTTGTCCTCCACTGTCTATGTTTTGATCTGTGATGCATTTTGTGTTAAGATTGTATTTTGGCCAAATTGAAGTCTATTGAAATTGAAATCAAACCGATGAGTATCAATATATCCAAAAAATATTTAGCATAATATTAAATTGTATTTTGAGGTCAAAGGTCGGGGCAAGAGGGTGAAACTACATACCTTTAGTGTAGGGCTTGATAAAGGGTAGCACAGATGCTATGGAAATTGTACATATTTCCTCCTTCTGTAGAGAGAAACTCTTTGGCCAGAATTAAACTTTCATTAATTCAATTTCAATTCATAAAATATGTTTCAATGAATGGAATGAAAATAATTATAGGAGCATATACACTGAGTTGAGATTTATTTATTTATTTATTTTTTGGTGGGGGGGGGGAGGAGGTGGGGGGGGGGTGTAGTGTCTAATCTTTGCTGGATTATGGATATTAAAGATACATGTACCTGTGGTGTGCTAAATACTATAAAGCATGTATCACTTGCTGCTGGCAGAATTCAAACTTGGTATTCATGCAGGCATATCAGTTATATATAAATGATTTAGTGACATAATTTACTTTAGTAATACAATGTCTAGGTAATCCTTTTGCCATTAACTGTGCTAACAATGCTGGAAGACAATTCTTATGAGACAGCCATGGCATAGAAGGCACTAACACCAACAACACTAATATTTCAGTAGAATGAAAGTTTATTGAATTATTGTGTGTATATTAATGCAACTTGTGTCATCATATATATCAGTTATGTACCTGTAATGAATTCAGACAGAAGTCATATATATATATATACATATATATATATATATATATATATTTTTTTTTTTTTTGTGTACACACAGCCGTCAGTGAACACACACAAGTTATGTACATAAAGCAGAATGTATAGCTAACGAATACTATTAAACCACACTATTACACCTGACGATCCTTCTGGTGAAACGGTCCGTAGTGTAATCCCACAATGTAATATCAGACTCGTCTTCTTTCATTTTTATGTATGATAGCTCTCCAAGGTGATCGAGCACTCTACTTGGCGAAAGAAGAATGAAATTATATGTATATATATATATATATATATATATATATATATATACTATTGCGCTCTTCCACTGCGGTATAGAGCAATGTCTTAGCAGATTGATACTCATCGAGTTATATATATATATATGTGTATATCTTAATATGATATTTTAGTCACTCACAGGCATTATATATGAAGTGTGTTCTCATTTGCTATACAATGTGCATGTATACATTGTATGTACATATCAAAACTGCATATTATAATATCCTAAGATGAAACACATACATCTATATTAACCTTTTCAGGAATATCTCACAATTATAATGTGAATCCTGATGAGTCCTGTAACTATACAAATGAAATTGAAAAAAAAAACACTCATGGTGTTGTTGAGTTGCTAGTACACAATGCATACAAATGTACACGTAGTTGACTCTGAGTTGTACATGTACAAGTGTGTCTATTGTAAGACTTTACTATTGTCAATACAATGGGGTTTATATAGAGTTAGATAAGATATACGTACTTGTGTGTACAGTTCTGTGCTATTGTACCATTTCTTAGACTCATTCAGTGAGTGTCTAAAGAACATACCATATTTATCAAAGGGGGAGAAGGGCTTATTAAAATATATGTCTAATGAATAAATGTTAGAGATTACCTGTCATAAAATGAGGCTTGTGTTCTTGGGTCTGTCTGTCTGTCTGTCTGTCTGTCTGTCTGTCTGTCTGTCTGTCTGTCTGTCTGTCTGTCTGTCTGTCTGGCTGGCTGGCTGTCTGTCTGTCTGTCTGCCTGTTTGTCTGTCTACCAGTCTGTCTATCTATCTATCTATCTATCTGTGTTTGTTTGTTTGTTTGTCTGTCTGTCTGTCTGTCTGTCTGTCTGTCTGTCTCTGTCATGTGCCATACATGTACATGTGTATGTGCAATGCATATGCATGTGTACATAGCATGTATACATGTGTGTGTACTTTACTGTATTAGATTAGAAATGGTCTCATGGTATGAATACATGTAACATATTTTCGCAGGAAGAGAATTGAAGAGAATCCTACAAGTTTGTCTTTTAGAAATTTCTACATGAGGATTTCTACACTTCGATAACCCTTTGCCTTCTTACATGTATTTTAAACCTGAATAATTTTTTGTATATTGATCACCATTATTTAGGAAATAGTTCTTGTAGCGTAACATCATCATATGTGTTTGTACCTGCACACATACCACATTTTGCAGTGGGGTGCAAACAATCATTTTCATGAAATTGGGTGGTGTAGTCCAATCTCTTGAGATCTAACGATTTTGTGTATCAGTATCAGAGAGAAAATGGATTCAATTTGTGGTATGAAATTGTTGTATTGTATTTCTCAAAGACATTAGCCAAAGTCATCTAGGAAATCTATCTGATTATCTTGATGTTTAGTGATCAGATAACATGATATCAGTTGTCATTATTACATATCAGGAAGTTATTTTGAAGTGGAGTTTATCAGTAATTGTTATTATCAACAGGAAATTATTTTGATTAAAGATAGTTTTTGGAAGTTGATATCAGGAAATGATTTTGTGAAGTTGATCTAGTCAAATCAGCATAGTTTACATTCTAAATTATCAATTTAGAAAATGTTAACAGCCTCGTAAACCCCGATATTAAATTAAAACAATCAAATTATGTTAAATATGTCCATAACTATATGCTCTAGCATCAATCATTATTACATTATAATTGACACCAGAATGGAAAATTCCATGGGATTTATTTCATATATCATCATATATCATATCATATATCATATCATATCATATCATATCATATCATATCATATTGAACACATATTGCCTGGCCATGAGGGCTATAGCACCCGTTTATTACACCTGAGGGACTGTGAGTTACCAGAATCACATGCTATTATATCAATAGCATGTGATTCTGGTAACTCACAGTCACACGGGGGTAATGAACGGGTGCTATAGCCCGAATATAGGCCAGGCAATATGTGTTTTATAATATACCTCATGCTGTGAACTAATGTGGTGGCAGATGACATTGTCATTTTGACCTGCTGTGAATGCGCGGTGGTCACGTGACCATGTAAAAGTTGATGGAAATATTTCCCTAGGGAAATAGTCATTCTATTTTCCTATCACGTGACTGATTCTAGCGAATCATGGCACAGCATTATCACTAGGTATATTATAACATTATATCATATCATATCATATCATATAAAATACAGCTTTGAAAGGCTAAAAGTAAAAGCCTTTTTAAAAGTATATGAGCTGATCAAGAGTCAAATGCCAGAAGAATAGAGTCAAATGTTCAAGAACTCACAATTTATTCATATTATCCATACTCATATATTTACTTAAGAACAGAACATGAAATACTATATCATCTTGTTCTAATTGTTTGGAGCTACCTATCTCTCTACTATATTGATTTCATTTTGAGAGTTATATCCTTGTAATGTATACATCTCAGGTTTGCTGTTGAGGATTTTTGCCAATCAGAGTCACTTGATTGATATTGATTTTGTTGTGAACTGTACAGTCCCAGTGTGTATTCAAGGTTTCATACTGCTGTAGGTTTTATGTGCAGCTGCAGCATGTCAGCAGCATGTCACTTTTAGGAATACTGAAAATAGTAGCAATGTCAGTCTAAAAAAAAGGTGATTTCCATGACAATATTGTGTACACTCAGACAACAAACACTATTATCCGAGATGTGACATATGACAGCTAACTATATACATGTATATATCCTTTTTGTCGTGGGTTTGTGTCAATGAAATTAATAAATTTTCAAGTTAAATTCAGTAAAGATGAAATGAAATTATGTTGTAAATGTCACCACAAATACAAATGTCAGATTTGAATGGTGATTCCTTTGACATTTTAATATACATTTGTACACTCAAACAACCAACGCTTCTTTCTAAGATGTATATGACGTAACAATCAGTGTGCTCTGAAAGCCAATTTGAAATGCCACTGACGCACACAATTTCTAGTGATGCACCAAAATTTGGAGTTCCCCTATCTCTTAACTATGTGGTGATCAACTCACAAGAAATGCTAGTTTTTTCTCAGTTTGACTCACAACAACAAAATGTGACTATCATTAGAGGGTACACTGCGGAGATTAATGTACAATACTTTTTGCAGTGATTTTAGGGCTTTTCAACTAATTCAATAGAGATAAAATGACATTATTTTACAAATGACACTATAAAAATAGTGAATCTAGCAATAGCATCGATGTCAGGTTAGAATGATGATTCCCATGACAATGTTCAAAGTGTAAGTGAGACATATGACAGTATTACATACATTTTTGTTGTAAACTTTGTGTCAGTATGTTAATGAAATTAAGAAATTTACAATTAATTCAATAAATGAAACAAATTATTTTACAAATAAAGTCATCAAAGTATATTGATGTAATGAAAAGTAATTACGACATGTGTTTAATTTAATTAGAAGCAAAATTGAGTTTCTGAGCAGGAAAACAACAAATTATTTAATGAAAAGAGAGATATACAAGCACTTTCTATGGCTCAAACTCAAAGTGACACCTAGATAAATAATAGAAACTAATTATTGCTTCAGAGGTTTTAAGAAGCTGACCTCCTCCACAGTATTCAAGTGATATCTACATACATGCAGTGTTTTTATTATGGTGATGCTATTAATTATCTTGATAAAATCTATCTGTCCCATTTTAACAAGCTTATGTATATAATTGTGTACACATCAAAATTGTAATTCAAGGTATATCCGCACCCCCACCCTCACTCCACCCTCTCTCCTATTATCACCAGAGTTCCAAGCCACAGCAAAAACACTTTGTAGGTAGGTATATAATATTAATAAAATTTGATAAAGTGGTGATTAAAATGAATACAAGTTAACTCATGCAGTTACATGTAAGGGATATCATATAATGAATATGAGTCTACATTTCACTTGCACTCGACAACGCATTTTCAAAATACTATCACAGGCTAGACTACAAAATTAATTGATCCAGGGAAGTCAGTCAGAGAATTACTCCACAGTAGACCACTAGGAATGCAAAGTGTTTTCAGTCTGTTAGGACATATGTAACTCAAGATGTGATCGAAATTCAGAACAAGCTTATTTAGTGACAATCATTGTTCAATACTTATACACCTTTACTACTACAGGGGTCAACATTTCCCATTAGAGTACTGTACAGTATTGTGCCGTAAGGTATCAACCATTTAAATCACCATACTGATCTCACAGGAGTTCTAAGGTACATTTAATTGTGTGTGTATTTAAGGAGTTTAGAGTATACAGGATTATGGAGCAATGTGATCCAGGTATTGAAAAAGGGTGTCAGATTTTGATCTGTTATCTCCCTCCCTCTCACTGCAGACGAATTCAATTTCTCAGAACCATCTTGTGTTGAATGGAGTAACTCAAATACTGATATTGCGTTGAACAGAAAACTGTAAATATACAGTGTTTCAGATTGTGTGATCAGTGTCAATCAATCAAGCTACATGTACTTGATCAGGAACACTTTGGTCTAGAAAAAAGACACACATGCATTGCAGTATTAGATGTGGATGTAACTGTTGAGAAATAAGTGTGATAGTTCTTAATTATAACATAATTTTCCAAGAAATTAGCGTAGTAAGTATCTAGCATCTGACATGTACATGTATGGACCAGTAAACACAAAGAATTCCATGCACTCGTCCACAATGAAATAAATGACATTCATCAGTGTGACAATCACAGTTCAGATTTTAAGCTACATAGTACATGTTACATGTACATGTACTAAGAAATGCACTTATAGCACTTACAGATACATGTATATACAATCTGATTAAAATCTGATGTAGTGTACACTTCGCAATTTCTTTTTGGCTGTTACATTTACTGTTGCTTGTTCTTTTGTGAGCACTCATTACATACTGTACTTCTGACACAACACCATAGGTATTCCCAAGCCACACAAGAGCACTGAGTGAACTCACTCACTCAACCAATGCAAATGTGTAATACACCGAAACATACCGGTACAGTACTTCAGAACATACTGTTTGAAAAGGACACAAGCACAGAGTGCAGACAACAAAGTTTATAGTTATTGTTTGATCATTCTTTCTTTCAATTTCAAACGATGAGTGTTACATTGTAAGACGGATTCTGATTGGTTACTCATAAGTATGAGATTGGGTTCTGGAAAACCTGTGGTATTGTGTCAGATGTATACACATGTAAAGATCTCAGTGCTCACAAAAGAACAAATGACAGTAAATGTAACAGCCAAAAAGAAATCGTGATGTGCACTCTACATGTACATTGGATTTTAATCAGATAGATGAGTGTAGTACATGTACATCAAATCTCTTGTATTTTGTATAAGAGACAACTAATAGTATTTTAGCATTTAATTCAGACAAACATTATATTACATGTAGAGAAAGAAGTATTCCTATAGACTGTAAGATATGTCATGTTGTTCAGTCAGCCCAATCAGGCTTCTCAACCTGCTGGCTAATACATGTAGCATGACATGAATGTAGTATATCTTACGGACTAGTATTCCTGCTCAGTACAATGTACTCAACAAAAGAGGAAGTTTTAACCTGATATATAGAACAATATATAGAACACGGAAGTTGTGCTGGCTGTGTACAATAGGTGAAAACACATACATGTACTGCACCCAGTTTGAGTCATGACAGTTGTGTTCGTGAATAAAGATCAAGTGACTTTCAGGTTTATTTATTATGTATGCATGCATCAAGTAGCAGTCAATAGTCGGCTACTATGGTTACTACTTTCAACGACCAGTTCATATCTGGATGGTTCCTTCATAGTAGTTACATCATACTTACTACAACTGTGATTTATTTCTGTTTGTTAAACTGCTAAGTGGTAGGAGAATATCCTGTTTTGTTGTGTTTATAGACATGAGCAGTTTCTTAAGTCATTGTTGACACTGAAGCTTTCTCTGAAGTATTATATACACGTACTTGGAACTATAAATTGAAAACAAATGTGACGTTTCTATCCCTCTACTATGGACCTTGATCATGAAATATACTGTCCTATTGATTCTTGGAACTCATGAACAATATATATTCTCCATTATTATATATTTGTTTGTAGACATTTCCATCAATTAGTACTACCATAAAAATGGTTTCACATACATTAGAAATACATGAACATTATAAAAGTAATAATTAAGTTTCATATACATGATTTTTAAACTTTACATAAAAATAACTGTACTCATGATGTTGAATACTGTCTTTTACTTCTTGCAAGCTTTATACTTGTAAGAGGCAGTGTTTTTTTTAAATGGCCATATGGATGAGGATTGGGTATTTATTTTGGACTTTTATTAATTTTATAAAACAATTTTATCATGGCGTCCTACATGTACTTGAAAAATCAATGTGAAACAACATTGTCCAAGTCTGCGTTTATCATTAAATGCATTGCAAAAAGCCAAAAATGCGTACAGTTATTGTACGTACAATAACAAACATTTTACACATTTATTATGCTTTTGCAATTCATAGAACTACAAACAAGGACTTGGTATATGTTGTGTCACATTGATTTTTCAAGTAGGAAGTGATGATAAAATTGTTTTGTAAAAGAAATCTCCAAAATAAATATCCAATCCTCATCCATATGGCCACTTTAATGTGGCCGCTAGTACATTTGTGCAATATTTAAAATGCCACAAGCTGGGTTTACAAACCTTTTTTAATACTCGGCTGAAAATACTTACATAAAACGTTGATTAAACTATAATTATAGTATAATATTAATATCAATACATGCCTTCTAAGTTCTATGACATTGTAGTTGACTTCTGGCATTGTTAGAGCAATTGATTGCATAGTATGGATTTAATATCGATACATGCCTTCTAAGTTCTATGACATTGTAATTGACTACTGGCATTGTTACAGCAATTGATTGCATAGTATGGATTTAATATCGATACATGCCTTCTAAGTTCTATGACATTGCAGTTACCTTCTGGCATTGTTAGAGCAATTGATTGCATAGTATGGATTTAATATCGATACATGCCTTCTAAGTTCTATGACATTGCAGTTACCTTCTGGCATTGTTAGAGCAATTGATTGCATAGTATGAATTTAATATCGATACATGCCTTCTAAGTTCTATGCCATTGCAGTTGCCTTCTGGCATTGTTAGAGCAATTGATTGCATATATAGTATAGATTTAATATCGATACATGCCTTCTAAGTTCTATGCCATTGCAGTTGCCTTCTGGCATTGTTAGAGCAATTGATTGCATAGTATGGATTCCTCAACAGTCTTTAATATGTATAAAATAACTTCGTCGGATCGTTTATATGTTATATCTTAATACAAAAATGGACCCAGTTTGAGTTCAGTCAAGTGCAAGAGATAGCTACATGTATGTATGCTTTAGTACATAGAATACTACGAGCGACTTTTAAATATGCAGCGTAAAAGCCATAAATTTCACCCAAAATTGTATAACCTCAGCTTCTGTCCTCGTAAGTTAAAACATTAAAAGGAATACATGTATCACTAATATACCTTTCTGTCTTGTAGTTATGCGTGCAGTTGGCTTGGGTATTATACATTATAATATACATATTACATACATAATACATATGATTTATTACTCATTTAGGGATTGACAACTCCTGACTGTTCAAAATAAAAAGCATCATTGTTTGTATTTGAATAGAGAAGAAAAAAACTAAAGGAAAACGCCTCTTGCTGACATTTGCTTTAATTTAGTTATTTCACATCATACAAAACTTTAACTCCGTTGCATTTCAGGTTAATGTCAGTCACTAACATTTTGAACTCAAATGTTTTTTGTTTGCTTTCTTTTCAGTCTGAAGAGCTTTCATTCAATTTTCCCTTTTATGGACACAACTTGACATCTGTTGTCATAGCAACAGGAGGTAAGTCACCCTGACTATCAAAAAGATGAATGAACCAGGTAAAATGGTCTCAGAATTTGAATAGGATCAAAAAAAAAACATACTCCATGTTCAAACTTTAAAGTAGTTCTGTTTGTGTCTTGTACTCAACATGTTGTGAGGGCACAAGGATTGATATGTGTGTCTTTGCCTTCAACTTTACATTAACCAGTATTTGTTGAAAATGTTATTAGAACTTGCAGACACGCTGCTTTAAGTGGTGGTAATTTAATTTTTTCTGGCAGCATCTGATCGTCACAGACTTGTGAAGGTTACCTTACACTTTACAGTCTCCTGGACTGGGAATAATTGCTTTCAGACTTGTATTCCTTGTCTGCCAGGACTTGGGGAATGAAACCCATGGAAGCAATTTGTGTCTTCATCTATACAGGATTCCAGTAATGAGGATTAGAACATATATTGTAACTCAAAACCTGCACTAGCTGCAACTGGGACAGTTTTTTTTTCAAATAACCAAATATGATATTTACTAGAAATTGGTCAGTTACTTATAAAAAAGACATTGTGTCTGTTAATGTTAATGTAATTAGTGGTCAATATTATCTGTAGGTATATATGTAGTGTAGTGATAAGTTTAAACCTTGAGAAAAAGCTTGGTTTTGAATTTGTCACCATGATAGAACTGTACTTAGTTGTAACTTGAGTATCATTTTTCAGTCAGACATCCACACAATATTCACTTAATCAGTGGTCGATATGATCCATGCGCAATACAGAAACGGGTTGAAATCCTGATCTCTGTTGAGGGCGCCGATTTTTGGATGCGAACCCAACAATTAATTTGATTTTATTTGATTTTATTTATCGTGTATACAGCCATAAATAATATGTTTATCCATAGGTGATGCAATACTCTTTATGTGTATGATATTACGAGAAAATTATTGTACCTAAAATAAAACATTTTCAAAAAATATGTTCAGTTGCAGCTAGTGCAGCTTTAAAGCCCCAATCCCAGGTGTACATCACTTTAGTGTTCTGTTATCAGTGGAGACATATTAATGGAATTATGTAGTCCCGAGTATTTATTTGTTCAGAAACAATTCTAAAATTCTGTAGTTCTGCCAAAAGCACTGTTTTCCACACACCTATATTTTTCACTCCAGACTGAGTCGTTCAGATTAAATAATTTAGTACACACAATTTAGGTAGTCAGCACTCCGGTAGTGACAGACTGTAAGATAAGTCGTGTTGTTCAGTCTAATCAGGCTTCTTAACGATGAGTGCTGGCTGATAGCGTGGCATGAATGCCTGTATATTGCAGACTAGATTAGTGAAACAGCAGAACTTGGGTAGTGAAAGGGCTATGTGTATACATAATGCCATTGATGAAAAATACTGAATAGAAATATCAAAAGTACATGATAGCTTATGATACAATGCATTTCAAGTCATGGATAATTTATATGTGTCTTAAAGTTAAAGGTGAAAATAATGAGGAAAGATGCCATGAACAAATCATTTGAATTTTGTTGAAAAGGTGAATATTTATAGCTTTCATCCCCAAAAAAGTAATGTTGATTCATCTTTTCTATTATATCATATTAACAGAAAAGATAAAAGTAAAACTTTGTTTGGTACCAACATCCAAAATAATACAACGCACTTCAGGATGCATTTAAAAAGATGTCTTTTAAACAGAGCACTCACAAAAAATATTATATTTCCAACAGGATGTCCGAGTCACTAACAGTAGCTCTTTATACTTTGTCAATTGTAGTAAGTATTTAAACTTAGCCTTGAGCGCCATACGTCTTGCCCCAGGTGTGCTAGCATTGAATGATAAGAAAGTGCCAGATGTGTACATGTAGCTGTACTACACAGTAACACTACACCGTTACCAAGGTGATCAAATTATAGATGACTGATTCTCACAGCAATTGTTATTTATTTAAGTGAAAAGAGAGAATATTTCATATATTGTCAGTATGTTCTTATGTCGTATTATAGGCAAGTTGTATAATTGAGTTCGTTGATCAATAAATTATTTGGAAAAAAAAAAAAAATTGGTGCCTAAAATGAACATACAATAACAAAAGCACTTTAATTATACATTTCAAAAATATGCTTAATTTACTTTTTGAATTCAATATGCCCCACTATGACTTTTTCATTATTATCATCATCATTATTATTATTATTATTTTCAACAAAACTACTTTACAGATGAAATGATAAAATTTACTATAATCCTCTGACATTTTATAACCTTAGTAATTACAATATCCAGATACTTATGGAAATTTCTACTCTCGTATACATCTATAGTCAAAACATTTCTGTGCAGCAAAGCCCAAATTTTCGTCAACATCGTCAGAGGTATACTTTACAATAGGACGATGCCCAAGAGATGTTGGCGAAAATTTGGGACTCTCATCCGAGAAATGTTTTGACTATCATGCATGTGAGTAGAAATTTTCATGTAATTTAGTAATTGTGAGTGAATCCAGAGTCCATGAACTTTCGTCCTTGTAGAATATTCAGGTTGCATGCAACTGAAAAACAGACTGATCACATGCACTAATAAGTATTCAGCTAGACAAATGGGGGGATATCATAATAAGTATTTCACTGCATCAGTAATGTAATGATCACAATATCCTTATTACGACAACCACTACTTAATGACTTGGTAATGTTGATAGTGGCAGACATGCAAATCCTTCAATATTTCTTGTGGAATTTAATACCGCTATTTTTGCTGAGAGCAATTTAGACGTAGAAGTTATAGAACGTTTATTAGAAATAAACGCCAGGATGAACTAACCTTTGAGCCCAAAACCCTTCCAGGAGAAGTTTAGTTTTACTTTGTATAGGTTTTCAGTGAATTATACATTAATTTGGTTTAATTAAATGAAGTGCCAGTATTTTAGGTAGGTACTGCTGTCAGTATCCATTCTGTATACTAATGGTGTACCGGTACATGTAAGGTAAAATAACTTGAGGCTTACAACTGTACATTTTAAGTGGTTCCCTTTTTCCTGAGAAGAAACTAAATGAGCTTATCAGGCCCTAGGATATGATAGCACTACTTTCCTTATCATGTTACACTAATCAAGTACTGTGGGAAATTACGTCCCTGGCATCGTTGATAGAATAGTTTGAAGATAATACCAGCATGTCAGTTAAAAGATGAAACGTATGGGATGAATTTATGTATGCATACATAGATATTATATCCTGAAATATTGATGAAATTGGATCTGGGTGAATAATTCACATTGCATCACATGCTGTGCTGAATACATGTAGAGTTGTTATCCATGCAAAGAATGGCACAGATCCAGGGGTTTGCATAGTCTTGTAAATCTACTTTACAGTTGGTTCATTGTACGGTATCTTAAAGCTTATACTTATTATAGGAGGTAGAATTTGCCATATCCAGAATTTTATTCCCTGAGGGGAAATCTCTCAAAGCATATTACCAGGATATATTTCTGGAGATAATTGGCATATTTTCATCTGGACAAACCTACACGTACACACTGTAGTTTTCTTGACCTGTCTGCAACCTCTGGTTGAGTTGGTAAAGGCTTAAATTATAAGTTGTCATTCAAAATTATATTGTTGTAATTAGCACTTGTTGATATTTCCATTATGAAAAAAAATAAATCAAAGCAGTGTACGATTTTTACCCATGGTACTGAACTGTGATGGTAACTTTCAAAAAGGGTTATCCAACTCTGTTTTGTTGCTTGCATTTCTCCTCATAAATAATGAGTTGGTAAAAAAAAAGAAAAAAAAGTATGTGTATTTGATAATTGTCCAACTTTCATTAATAGTCTGGATGCCTTAGAAATCATGTAAATTGAAGTAAGGATACTGTATAAACTACTTGGTCTTGATCGCTTTATTTACCTCTATTTCCGTATTCCTGTGTATATTGTTGTTCGTTTTCATTTTTGTTTTGTTCCAAAGAGGTGCTCACTCCCAGAAAATATAAAACAAACAACAATATATGAAGGAAGTAGAGGTACATACATGTAAAGCAATCTGTACTCCTACATCAGATTTTAGTTAGATTGAGTCTTAAACATAAGTTAATTTCTGATCTGACCTTACTGTTTTGTTAATTTTTACAAAAGATTCTGTTGTCAGATTTAAGAAATATAGTCCCTGCAAATCAGTCCTGAGAAACAGAGAAATTATTTAATGCCTACATGTGTCTAATGGCCGCGGACAGCGGAATTATCCTTCTATTTCAAGTACAAAATATGACACTGTAAATTCCCTTCCTTTCCATTCTCGCAAACTAGAGCCATTATTTCTTCCACTACACTTCGAAATAAAACCAGTAGGGACCGACTCGTCAAGAATGGTACCATAAAACGGTCGTGGTTTGCGACGATGTTCCTTTTTTATTTACCATGGTTCAAAACCTGATGAATTCAGAATATCTTTGCATGTCTGATCACTTTCTGATCAATCCAATTAGCATTTTGTAACCTTTTGAAAAATTTGTATGTATTCAAGACATGCAGCAGTTTGTAATATGAATAATGCAAAGTATATTACATCGTCAATCCCAACATAATTTAGACTCTGTCCATACAAGATTGATATGTCATACGTACTTACAAGTCCCGTCGTAAGTACTGAATATGCATTATTGCAATATGGTAATAATTTTTGCCGAGCACTCGTAGTTCAAATAAGATAGAAAATCAATCTGATAAAAAAAAATGTGATGTACCAATAGCACTGTAACTAGAATTCCTTCATTTTTCAGTACATGTGTGTCCTTCTTTCATATGTCATAATTTGTTTTTGATTTTGTCAATCTGAGTACTAGAAATTACTGACAGGTGCTCAACTAGTGAGAACAACAAAGTCAAAACTGAATGACAATTTTAGCATACAAAGGAAATATATATGTAGGTATAAATAACAGAACTCTAGCCGTATATCTTTGTCAGACTGTAGTCTGATTGGATGCAAAACATGTACATGTATCTTCTGTGTAAAAGGAAATATTTCTTAATACTTTGTAATGTAATTTTGTAATAGTGATAATAATAATATTAGTTTTTGTATAGTGCCTTCCCACTTTGTACTCAAAGCACTTTACAATTATTACCTTTGGCACGGATCTATAGCGACACAACGGCACCTTATACTTCCTCAACTCCCTGGGGAGCATACAATCCATAACTACATGCATCTTTTAGGAGAGATGAAAGCTGTTCACTCTGAGTGAAATTAAAAATCAAAGTTGTACTGGTACAATCAAACGTTCATTATAACCACTAATTTAATATTTTGATTATTTTTTTTTAAATCAGGATTCTTGTACATGGGTTCATTCCTACACAAATGGTTGACAGCCACGCAATATATTGCTCCACTGATGGGTAATTTCAACCCCTCTATAAATGACTCAGCAACTATCAGATATGTTGATACAGGTAGGTCTTGCAATATTAATTTCGTAGACTTAAGATTTATTTCTTAGAGTTGCATAATCAAGCCCTTTCTCAAAATGTCACTTTCTAGTCTATACTCTCTCAATAGCTATGACACCATCACGGTTGTCAATGGCAACAGGCATGTTAGTGATATAACTGCACAGTCCCATTATCACATTACCAGACACATTTTGTCAATGGAAATAAGCCATTTCCTAAGGTTGCCATAGTGACCTAATGCATTAAAAAAAGCTTTTTGATAATGTGCAGAATTAGTTCTAATGTTATCCCTGGCAACATATCTGCAAACTCTTCAAGTTGTACATGTAGTGCATAAGCTCTCATTACTAAGGAGGTAGAGTATTCATAAAGCTAAATTCTAGCCAATTTTTCTATATTCAGTAAGAAAACCATGAATTGACAAATTTTTTCCCTGTTTCCCCTGTCATTTTCTGCCATTTACACGATGTCATTTCCAAATGAAAACACAACTATTTTGTTATGTTTCTGCCTACCGATGACACAATACATTTACATGTACATGACAACAATGCACATAAAAACACAACAATTTCAAAACACTGCCCAAAGTGGATTGTTTTCCAAGTGATACATTATCATTCACAAACAAACTCTGAGTAAATGGGTGAAAACTGAAAGATTTGAAAACAGAGTTTTGTAAATGACCGAAAATGCAACAAATTCGAAAATGCACATATTTGACGTCAGGAACGACCCCACTGATGATGTACATGTACTTACGTATGCACTTGAATCATTTTGTTAGAAGTTTACAAATGTATACAACAGTATTGTTTTCAAATTGTTCTGTTTTTGTTTGGTGTTTTCATGTAAATGTCAGTCTATCGTATAGACACTTGAAAATGCAGTAAAGCAAAATAATATAATTGATTTTGAGTGTTTTCAGTTCAAAATGTTATGTAAATGTAGCTTTATATATATATATATATATATATATATATATATATATATATATATATATATATATATATAAACACATGTATACTTAGATTTGAATGATGTTACACAGATTGTAAAATTTGTCTATTATTGATACGCCATGATTTATTCAAGAGAGAATACGGCATTATAAAAAACAATCTCAAATCGTATATTCTCAGATCTTTTTTTCAATTTTATTGTGTACATACTCCATTTGTGTTGTGTTGGTTTATCAATAAATCACTCAAGTAAACATAATGTACATGCTGGAATGGATGCTTTGGAAAAGTCTTCAATTAACCCATACATCATGTAGCGGACAGGATATGCACCTGCCATGTTTGACTGTTTAAAAAGTGAAATCTGTAAATCTTTCATTTTATTGGTAGGTTCAAGTTTTACCTGTGAATGGAATAGTGTCCACTTGGATGACCAGGTTCAGGGTAAGTGTTTTATCTGATCACTCAGCTAACCTACTGTGTGTATATTTCCTTGGTTGAACTTGAAGGCCTTTACCATAGATAGTGCCTCTAATGTCATCACATTGATTAAAGATTTCATATTCCAGTCATAAATTTCTAGCCATTATGCAGGTAAGCCTCACAAGAGGGCATCCTAGATTTGTCAAATTGAAGGCTAAAATGTTAGGATTGGTCATTGATCATGTGTTTATACACAAAGCAGCGAATACAGTGTATGTAAGAGAACATCATAGTAGTGGTTTGGTATGTTTTGATTACTGGTAGATGCTAATAAAACAGTAGAGCTGGACCAACATGGAAAATGAATGCTACATTCATGTCTGTTGCCTTTTATGCTACAATACTCATTCAACTATTCTGTCCCTCATTTCTTGCCCCAAATGACTTGTGAACAGCGCCCTTACTCTCAGAGGTGAAACCATGAAATCTTTTGTCTTTCTGATAACTGGAATACTGTATGACTGGAAATTGAAACCACAGTTTTCATTTTTTGCTGAAATTCACGCACAGCAGCGTGCGTGAAAATAGCACCGTGCTGTCAAAGTTATGGCTGCCAAAACAAGGAAAAAACCCAGAGCTAATACAATGTATGATTGAATGTAATGTCAACCATAGAGCTACCATAATTGATAAGTCTGTGAATCACCGGTGCACATAAATAAAGCTGTGTTTATGTATGCGTTCTGATATTGCGGTATACAGTATGGCATATCGCACTGTGGTTGAAATAGAGGCATACAAATTAACTACTAAACAAATATATATATGGATACTAATGACTCGAGCGGGTTGAAAAGCTCCCAAGTACATGTAGGGTGTACTTCCAATGCCAAAAGAAATGTTTTCAGCAACATTTTGTCATACAAATGTATTCCCTGATGGACAAATTTTGAAAGTGAAGACTACAACTTACAAAGAGATGTACCAGAGTCCACAGTGAGAAATAGCAACTAATACAATGTATAAGCCATTATTCCAAGTCAGAGTAAAGGCCCGAGTAAACTATCTCTACTACATTCAGACACTTGTAGTCTGGTATCAAGAAGTATTGCCATGTCCACAAATGTACTAGTACTAAGTCTGTCACTATAACCCAACAGAGTTAAACTACCTCTACTACCAGATACTTGTAGTCTGGTACCAAGAATTAGTACTGCCATGTCTACCAATATAGTCACTATAACCCAGCAGAGTTAAACTACCTCTACTACCAGATACTTGTAGTCTGGTACCAAGAATTAGTACTGCCATGTCTACCAATATAGTCACTATGACCCAGCAAGCAGCACTTCAAGCCTCTGATGTCATCACAAGATGTGAGCATATGTTTGTCAAGCTGTTACTGAATACATATACATATACATGTAATATAATTATATATACTGAATTGAGTTTTTACGACACTTGTTATTGAAATGAGTAATAAGCAATGTTAATTTACATTTAACTTAGTATAATCAGGGAAATATTGAATTAAATTTATAGTCTATTTTTTTGTCATTTTGTCCTGTTTTTTCCAGTTGGGAGTTTCACATTCCAAGTCTCTCTATTCAAAGATGGTAAAATCATACTTGCCTATAAAAACGTAAGTAGAACATTAAAAAATAATGATATAATGCACTATAATATTGAAAGATATTATTTGAGAGATTAGGCCAAAAAAAAGATAATTGTTTCTGGTCAGCACGCGCATCACTTAAAAACTCCCGTGCTGTGTCGGTCTTTTTGTGTGTGTTTGTCCAGCCCATGCAGTCTGCAGATCCGTGGGGAAACATAAAAATAACCCTCCCTACTTCAGTGAAGACAACTGTAGAGCCAATCATGAACAATCAAATGACATCTGCCCCACATACACACTTGCTCTAATAAAACAAACAGTAACTGCCATAAAATAGTAGATTGAGTGACAGGTTTGTTAAGAATTAAATATTTTTTGTTAAAAAGCGTTGTTGCACCATTTTAGACAAACTGTTTTGACCAGAAACAATTTTGGCCTTATTGTATAATAGCTAGGCTACAAATACAAAGAAATAGTATTGTGATGCTGTGAAGTGATAAAATTTCTCTTGGAATTTATTTTCACTGTTTTCATTGGTATGGTGTTTCTGCTAAAAATAAAGTCCCTTGGATATACTTGTTATTCATATTTGCCATGCATATATTAAATACATAGTACATTCCTAAATCAGTGAAAATTTCATCCAGTCAAAAAAAACAGTCAAATTGTCTTGTCAGTAATGAAATCCTTTGAAAATGTACTATTTGACATGTTACCATTACTGTTGCTGATTTCTACACAATTGGAGGTTTATTTTTAGCAGCTGTGCACGAATAAAGAAAATGTGCATGATATAAACTGGTCATACAAGGCCTGTGTTATCTCGGGAAGGTTTTGATTTATTATACAAGTGAAAGTGTGTGTGTTGTGGGGTGGGGGGTTTCACTTGACCAGTTGGTTTAACATCATTTAATGGTGATAATATCACACGAAAGTTACATTGCTTGAAAAGATTCCAGAAAGGTAACTTTTATCTCTGCAAACTGTATCTGATGGAGTCTAGCATCAAGTTTTATTCTACAATCAAGTAAAAGGGTTTACTTCTTTTGGCAGATCCCCCTTTCCCCAAACAGCATGAGAACCAAGGATCATCCGGTCAAAGTAGGCTTGGCTGATGCTTTTTATGTGGATGAAAGACTCTATGGAAGTAAGTAAGAGTTTGTGATAATTTTACACAACTGTTATTAGTAGAGAATTGATGGAATTTAATAATTTGGCATTCTAGTACGTGTTGTAGACGTTTGGACATGTAACAGTTTCAGTCCTAGCATTTTGACTCTACTTTGGATGTTTCAGCACCAATATTGAAGCTGATTCAGTTCCACTACCCAAGAAAAATCAACACTACTTTAGTGAAATGTTGTGTACCTTATTTCAATACAAACTTACCCTAACCCTAACCTTAACCCTAACCTTAACTGTCTTGGGTACAGTGCCACACATCTTGTGTAGTGGTGGCGAAAAGTCAAGGGGTGAGGCCAAAAGTCTAGGGCCAAAATGGTTAGGTGCCAAAATGACCAGTTACCATGGTTACATCCTTATTTGCATACATCTAGTGAATAATTAACTAGAATGCCATCAAATCTGAATCTCTCAATTTAGTCTAAGGAGTCAATCTGTACTTTTTATGTTGTAAACTTTTCTACAGGTGAACACCAGAAAAGAACTCTGGTATGTCATATTAACAGTTATTTAGACTTGGAAGGTCTGTGATTGTTTCTGTTTAAGTCGCCACAAGTGTAGTTGAAATTGTGGTTACTTACATAAAGTGGAAACAATAACAGATCTTTCTGGCTAACTGTTACTGTGATAATTATGTAAGAAAATAGCCAATATTGATTTTTTGTGTGTTTGAAGATTTACAAAAAATTATGACATTAATGAAATAGTTAATATATTAAAATCAAGATTAGTATATTGGCTATTTTCTTACATAATTATCATGAACAAGCAAATGACATCCACCCCACATACACACTTGCTCTAAAGTACTAAATAAAAAGAACAATAACTGCCATAAATAGTAAACAGAGTGACAGGTTTGTTGAGAATCAAAAAAAGAACATTGTCACACCATTTTAGACAAAATGTCCCAACCAGAAACAACTCTTTTTTTTTTGGCCTCACATTATTTTTAGATTTTCATGTTCACATCAAATCTGCATTTAGGCCATCAAGAGCTCATAATGAGTATGAAAGGAGAGACACCCCAGGGGTGCCTAGCCTCAGAGTTAGTAGCTATATATGTAGCTATATAAGTAATACTAAGTGTTGATTTTGTCTTTTCAGGTTACTACAGGAGAACTATCTATGAATACCATGATGTCAGTCTCAATAAGTCATGGGTGGCATCCAATACAGCATTTGAGTTAACACCCTTACGAAGTAAGTAACACAGACCTAGACACTAGTGTGCATTCACACACACACACACACACACACACACACACACACACACACACACACACACACACACACACACACACACAGACATAGACACTAGTGTGCACGCGCGCACACAGACACACAGACACACACACACACACACACACACACACACACACACACACACACACACACACACACACACACACACAAATACTTCAAATTATGCTATTATGAGTGTCGCATATATCCTGGTTATTTTACTAGCTGTAAATTTGAGTCCAGGCAAGCACTAATTCTTTTTGGAGCACTCATTGTCCTAATTACCAACAAACCATACATTTGTAGAGAAGAGAAAGAACACAATAATGAATATGACATAAAATATTCATTAATGTAGTGTAACCTGTTTATAGGCATGTAGATTGTAAATAAGTATTGACAATTGTCTTAGAACACAACTTCATGGCATATATTTAGCCACTGCATGATGACAGGCTAAGGCCGTATGGCATTGCTATGTAATGTGTGTCACAAGAAATGCTTGGACAATATTGTGAATATGACTTGTAAAGCAAAGCTTTAGATTGCTGTATGTATGTTACTGCATGTGTTAATTACTACCTCTAAGTGTAACTATACAGGACTGGTGTATTCTGAAATATGATAACAGAATGACCCTGCTTATACATTGTAATAGTCATGGGTGACTTGAGTCTCTGCTAAAAGCGTGACTTGTCAAAGGTCGTTACTTACGGAAGTGTTTTTGAAATGAATAGTACAAAAGTATAGCTGACATACGGTATGACAATGATTTACAGGTGTCTGCTAGACTTTCTTGAGGTGATACTGTCTGTCTTACACCCTTGACACCTGCAAGACACTTCACTCTTATAAAACTTAGATGAAAATCTGTTGGGCTAGAATAGTAGAAAGCAAATATTTGTGGTGATGACTATCACTTTTATGTTATGGCAACCACTTTCATAAAATAGAGGGCAATTAAGAAAAAAATGTGTGAGTTTTCACCTGCTACTTTGTAAAGCCATTCACTGAGGCATAGACTTTGCTTCACTGTATTTTTAAGGAAGACTGGGGGGAGACTGAGGGCCAAATAGTATGAAAATCTAAGTTAGATTGAATTACCCAAAACTTTGTCACATGACAGCATATTTGTTCCTGGTCCTTTTGAAAATATAAATTTAGATGCCATCTTGCTTAGTGGAAATCATCAGTCAGTTATTTTACAATTTAGAATTAACGTAGTGTTTGTTGGCCAATAGTTTTGAATATATTTGAGATCATAAATTCTCATCTTGTCAAATATTTGAACCGATAATAGGTGAGAAATTAAAAAGTAAGAACAAAGTTTGAGACTTATTTCCGAAATGCATAAATACAACAGAATCTCATGACACGTGAGTGCAAGTGTAGCGTACTTGGAGCATTTACATGAGAGTTTGCAGTGTTCTCTGTAGCAGTACTTTCAAGAGCATAGCGAGTGAAGTGCAGCAGAAAACACTCAGCCCTGCAAGAATGAGTGACACTGTATACCCCGAGTACCCACACTTGCACTCACTTGGTATGGGCTTCTGTTATTATTATTACATTATTATTACATATGTTATCCAAAGCAACAAATGTCCATAAAGATGACACCACGAGATCACATGCTTTCAGGTAGAACGAACAATCATGTCCTCATTTGCATATCATTTGCATGCAGGTATGCAATAATGTTTTCGGTATTGAACTGCAGGGCAAATACTACTAGCACACACCAGTGCAAGTAATCTCTGGTTCATATGTAATAATGTTTTCTCTCGCTATCTTTTATTTTGCAGCATGTAATCAGTTCCAGAGATGTAATAGTTGTGTAGAAGCCAACATTGATTTTAAGTGTGGATGGTGCCACTATGTCTCCAGGTGTTCTAGTGGATTTGATCGTCATCGTCAAGACTGGCTGAGTGCTGGCTGTGATGAAAAGGTCAGTCTATGTGTCAACATTTTCTTTTTGAATTTTTAAGTGGACTTTGCATGATTGTTGATTTGATGTATGGGGTCCTCAATGGAAAGAAGCTGACCCTTTCAGTACTTTGCATTGTTTGTAATGCTTAATTTTACCTTGAATATTATAGAATAGTAGTAATAAGATGTATGTGTACTTGAGAAAGTCATTTTTTGCAAGCATTTCATATACAATGTGACTTGCCATTTCAAAGGAACATGAACCATATTTTGCATTTTGGGTTTTGACCAATATTTAGATATTATTCCCCAACATTTTTCATCATTCAACTGAGGAAAATATGAGTGGCCTAAGGGCCCTTGTCACTACGAGTCACTAGACGAGTAGTGACAACCCTTCTTAGGTCATGAGTATTTTCCGACTGAATGAAGAAAAATATTGGGGAATAGTATCATTATACCATCACCAGTAATATGGAAAAAAAAATTGGGGAAAGTAATGGCAGTTTTGAGCATTTAGACTCATATTTCAAACACAGCAGAACCAATGATGTAGGCACGCATTTACGTGACATAGACATGCGTTGTTGTGACGTAGAATGACCACAGTATATATTCCTCTTTTTTAACGAGGTTCTTGCATGGTGTAATTTATCATATATATACCATTAGGTTATTATGTAAATTGAATTATGTTGAGTCTCATCACTTTAAATGAGAGATCCGTAGCATTGCAGTTTTTTTTGGCAAACAAAATTGGATTCTGAATTTCTCTCATTTTTGTGTGCACCCAAAATGTGTAGTTTACTATTAAAAAAAAAATTCATATCTTAAACAGTTCCATAAGAATATATTATACTGACTATGTATCACAAATTAATAACCATGAAACTAAATTGAGTCCATGTAAATATTTTATGTAGCAATATAAACTGCCTCACCTTGGTCTTTGTTCCTGTAATGTTTTAATTCATTGGTCATGTTTATATGCTGTGAATAACATCTTTATTTCATCTTGTTGTACAGACTGGAGAAATGAAGTGTGAAAGTAAGACTGAAGTGAAACCACATAGTGAGTAATATTACTGATTATGATAAGTTCAATTTGTATTACACACTGCCTGTGATATGTGTCTGAATTTTAAATTGAAGTGGCCATATGGATGAGGATTGAGTATTTATTTTTTATTTATAAAGCAATTTTATCATGGCGCTTCCTACTTGAAAAATCAATGTGAAACAACATATACCAAGTCTGTGTTTGTAACTCAATAAATTGCAAAACACAGATAAATGTGTAAAATGTTTGTTATTGTACGTACAATAACACTGTTTTTACACATTTTTTAACTTTTTGCAATGTATTGAGTTACAAAGTAACACAGACTTGGTCTATGTTATTTCACATTGATTTTTCAAGTAGGACGCCATGATAAAATCAATTATAAATTTAAAAATCCAAAATAAATACTCAATCATCATCCATATGGCCACTTTAAAGGGAATGTACACGTACATGTATGTAACCACAAAAAATTACTGGTTGTCATTATTTTGTACTTTGTATGATTCAATCCTTTCATATGTGTCACTGTGCTTGTGTGTTTACATATATGTGTGTGAGTTTGTATTGGTGCAAGTCCTTTCATTTGACTGTGTATACATGTGGTCACGCACGTATCTTCTTGTGTTTACATGTGCGTTTCCACAGTGTGCATGCAGTCACATGTGCATGTATGAGTGTTTCCTTGTGACCGTATGTGTGCACGCATGTGTTCACATGTGTATGTTTGTGTTTGCATGTGTAAAAAATATAGCCATATATCAGACAGTGTAATCTATAATATAGTTATTTTGTGAAAAGTACATGTGGAATGGTTACCACTGTTTTGATCCATCTAGTTTGGACCTTGATCATCAAGGATACTATCAGACAAAGTACACGTTACAAAAGACAGTGAATGCACAGTTTAAAATCTGTCCTCACTGTTATCAATATCACCAATCTTATAGACCATGCTTATTCAAAGAGTGCTGTCTGTGTGTGATGGTAATCCTTGTTGGACATGTACACAGCATAGATGTAGCAGGGCAAAGATTCCTATAGGATTATTATCCATAGTAGGAGTAGTAGCAATTCTTTATTATCCCCACAGGGAAATTTGTCGTGCAACAACACAGAAAAACATACATATACATGTACATGTGCACTGTAAAATATAAAAATAATGTTAAACAAAAATACAGACCCACCCCCTTTTACTATAGAATACTTTTATTTAATTCTTATACGATGTCTGTTATGGAGTCATTTATCATTGTCATTTATGGTAAAGTAGGAATACAAATATTATACAGTAATACTGTAAATTCCATCACACTGAGTCCTACGGAACATTGAGTCATGTTTCTATATTTTCTTTACTTATGTTTAGAGTCTAGTTCAAACACTATTGGTGTTGGTGGAATCATTGCCATAATTGTACTTGTCCTTGTTCTCTGTGGCTGTGCTGGATTTATCATCTATGCATACATGAATCCAACATCAAGAAGTGGATTGTATCTAATCTCGGTAAGTGTACTTTCAGCACAGGGCTCGGAGGTCGTCTATATTTTTATTTCATATTTCATGTCCTGTGTTTGACATCTACTGATTTCTATTATATGTATTCAAAGGAATTTATTCTGTTTTCTGTGGCTAGCAATAGTTAACAATAAGGAATGCACTGCATGTGAAAGGTTAGGACACACAGGTTTGAAGTACTTATAGTGCTGGATATAGAAAGTATTTTTGAACAAAAAAAGAAACAGGCAACATGTATCTTGGGAAGATACTAGAGAGGTTTAGATACACATTAGAATGTGTATGTGTACAGAAGATTTTTTGTGCAGGCATACACATAATGACAAGCACAAAGTTGTGTTTAGTTACATTCAAAAACACAAATGAGAAAAACATTGGAATGTGCACACATGCGTTGGCACCTTCTTTCCAGAAGGCCAAACACATGACTTTGTTTTCAAAACATGTCGGTATTTGTCCGTATTTTTGCCATTTTTCCTACAACTACCCAAATGGTGAACTGAACAATTACTTTACAGTTCTGCCTCCGAACTTTGATATTAAAAATACAACATTTAATAGAAGAAAATGGCAAAAACTTAACACATATTTACAGTTATGTGTAGACCACCATTTTGATATAGCATTGTATGGTACAGAACGCCTGGGTTGCTTTGAATCACATGACTATGATGCTACACGTATAGAACACAATGTAAATATGTGCATCTAAACCACTCTAATCCGAAAATTTCTAGCACTTATTTTCTGTTCAATATTTTTTCTTCACTAGCTACGCTACTGCTGCAGAAAGGACACCAGTACATCGGCAGCGGATGATTCTGATAAATATGCAGTGACAATGGACCAAGATGGACAACCAATAGAACCAGCCAGTCCCCCACCTCCCCAAGAAGCAAACATTTCACATGCTTAAAGTCATCACAGTGAGGCAGGGTGTCTTTTTGTAGTATTTGTAGAGCCAGAGAGTACACAACCAAAGAGAAATAATAAACAACCAAGATTTCAGCAGTTTACATGGTCTGAATATTCAAGGATGTGTTAACAGACAACCAAGAGGATGAAGTGCCGCATAAAAACGATAACTATTCCATAGACGTGATATGTCATGATTTTAACTTCCTCAAATTTAGTCCAGATAGACAAAAGTCAAAAAACTATTTCTTACTGCTACCCACCCTTTTATGCAGAAGCCCATTTATTTTCGAAAACACCGGTTAAAAAAAACCCCTGGATTTGTGTGTATACACATCTGATAATGTACATGTCATATAAAATATAAATTTATTTCTGATATTGTAAATGCATTGATTATTTTCTGTACTTAACTCTACAGAATCACATCATCAACGTGTTTTCTTGCTTGTATTTCTAAATGTTTCGAATACATTGAAATGAATTTTTATCAAAATTTCCACAAGCATGTACCTAAAAGTAGCTGCTACCACATCTCTAGAAATGCGAGAAAAAAGTTTAAATATATCTTCTATTGTATAATATTTTGTCTAGCTCCTAAAACCAAACTTGCATGTAAGTGGCACCAAATGATAATCCAGCACATAATGTAGATGGATTAGATGAATTGTTATTGATAATTACATAACCTTATATGCATCACTTGCTTAGTTTATCTGTCAATTACAGGTCAATGTATACAATCATATATAATGTACAGTCTGGACAGGATCCACTTGATTATTAATTGTGAATACGCCATATGGTTATCAGAAAGACAAAAGATTTTATAGTTTGGCCACTTGGAGTGCTGTTTTGGAATCTGCTATTAAACCAGATGTGACAACTGTGATAGTAGAGCATTTGAGCCCCTTTTGAAAATACTATTTCTTGGTGTTTTACATCAAAAGTTGGTGGAATTCTTAATCGGTCAAAAAGAAAATCCAACATTATGATTCCAGATCAAGTAATTTTTGTGAACTTAAGGAATCATTTAGACATATTTCGTGGATAGCTTCATGGGATCATTATAACCCTCATTTTTTGGATACCCTGGTGTTGACACCTCTTTCAAATAAGACTATAATATGGCGCATTCCCCCATCAATTAACAAGAAAATACAAAAGTTTCATTGCAAGTTGTCACTATTTTCCTTGTATCCTTGCATTAGAACCGACTACCTCATTACAGTCTTTCATGTGTTGTACAAAGCATGAACAAACTCTGATCCAAACTAATGACTTTTACCTCTAACTCACTAGTAGAGAGCTTTCCCTGTATACCATCATTAACGAGTGACCGTGAGCACTGCCTGCAGTATGACAGGTGAAGCGCAGAATCCCCAAATCAATTACATGTAATTGTATGTCGTATGAACCCAATTACATTATGCTAATACAATGTACTCCTACTTTAAGTCATCTGTTTGAATACCTTAACTTTTTCTTTTCACATCGCTGATTCAACTTAGTGAAATATATCTAAAAGAAGAGCAAAACTTGTATTTTCATGTTATTTTTAAATATTTGATAATGTGTAATATTTAAGAAAATGTTGAAGTCAATTGAATTTTGAAGTCTGTGATGAAGCACACCTTAGAGCAAACCTGTTCTGATGTTTACAACCATTTTTGTACTCAATTATTGCCGATGATGGATTTAAGACGTGCACCATTTTAATTGAATATATGAAACCTCTTGTGCAGCATTTTTGCTAACATTTTAGAACTGTGTTGGGGGAAATCTGATTAACTTTAAAGTTCCTTCTACATTCACTTTGATTTGAGGTAGAAACCTTAGGAAAATGTCTTGAGACCTTGTAATTAGCTTTTACCTACTCACTACCCTTAAGAAACACATTAATTGCCATTTACACTGCTGTTCTATGCACTTCAGGCTTAATTTTAAAATGTGATGACGTGATGGAATGGTTTCTAATCATAGAAGGTCTTCGACCTCACGTAGACAGGTCATGACAGGGGAAAACTTCAAATTGATTAATATTTGTGGGAAGAGCATTTCAAAATCATATTTAAAGCTATAAAATAATCGTCTAAAACCCAATGTCTTCTTAAAACAAACCACCCTCACAGCTTCTGACATGGCCCTTTAAATCCACACCTTCTGACATGACACGTTAAAAACCACGGCTTCTGACATGGCATGTTAAATCCACACCTTTTGACTTGGCCCTTTAAACCTACAGCTTCTGACATGGCCCTTTAAATCCACAGCTTCTGACATGACACGTTAAATCCATACCTTTTGACTTGGCACGTTAAAAACCACGGCTTCTGACATGGCATGTTAAATCCACACCTTTTGACTTGGCCCTTTAAACCTACAGCTTCTGACATGGCCCTTTAAATCCACACCTTCTGACATGACACGTTAAAAACCACGGCTTCTGACATGACATGTTAAATCCACACCTTCTGACTTGGCCCTTTAAACAAAATCAAAATTGTTGTCATGAGACACCTGAAAAGTTGTAATCATCAGATAATCTTATCTCTGGCTCCGGTTAGCAGTAGGGAGGTTTCTGTTTATAGTTAGAGGAACAGAGTGAAACATGAATGAATTCAGCAGATGTATGTTGAAGCAAAGACACCTAGTTTCATATTAAATAAATGCAGGATCTCTGCAGAAAAAGGAATATTTACAATTTTGTATACCGGTATATCGACAATTTAACAGTGGCAATGTTTGGCTAACTGACTGACTTCATTTTACAATAATGATATGTAAATTTCATGTAATTCACCAAATTGTAACTCATAAAAAATGTATAATATGCAAGAACAAATAATCATCCAAGTTTGACATAATTTGAAAAATGATGTATAAATTTATGAAAACAGAAACTCAGTCTTTTGCTTGTATTTGATATCAGTGTTATGTATTTATTTAGGAAAACTACAGTCTTTCCTTGTCATTTTCTGGGAAACAAAAACAACTGTAACAGCATTTCCTTGTCATTTTTCAGGAAAGGAGAACTACTGTAAACATATTTCCTTGGTGTTTTTTCTGGGAGAGGAAAAGCACATGGAGCAGCATTTACTTGGCATTTTCCAGGAAAGAAAAACTACTGTGAAAGTATTTCTTTGTTATTTTCCGAGCAAGGCAACTACAGTATTTCATTTTTTTTTCTGGGGAAAGGAAAACATCATTAACAGTATATCTTTGCTGTTTGCTGGAAAGGAAAATTTTGCAGTATTTCCATGTCATTTGCTGGAAAAGGAAAACTACAGTATAGATTTTCTTGTTATTTTCCAGGAAAGGAAAAAGTGCAGTATTTCCTTGTTATTTTCACACCTGTGAATGTCATCTAAAATGTCAGTATGAAAATATGAAAGATCAAATAAACGTAGAGTTTTTTGATTTCCTGAAAAATTCAGTATCATATTTTATTCTTTCAGAAGATTGTGAAGAACTTCATTAATGAGAAAAAAGAAATAATTATCATTGACAGGAAATCGTGTGGAAATATTTTTAGCCCAGGATAAATGCTAGGAATACTGTATCTTTTTTATTTATGATGTGAATGCACTTTCTTCTTTTTTTTTGAGTGATTTTACTCTGATATGACTTTCTGTTGTGAGCATTTTGTCTCACTTTAATGTGAATATTTTTAGTTCAAGATTTGACATCAATACGAGTACTATTCAGGTTGTGTATTTTTTCATTGTTTAATTATTTACGTTTTTCTACCAGTGTTATTTTATTTTTTAGAGTTAGTATGTAGAATGGATTCGAGTTGAAATTGTAATTCTTTGCATAACAGTTTGGTATGAAGTACAGTATACGTGTAGTCATAAATATTTCTTGTATCATGACTAAGAACTAATGATTACTCTGGTAATTGAGCCTTCAGTTTACTAAGATAGTCGCAAACTAAATCTATTCTTCAATGTCGTAGACTACAAAAGTGGGTGATAGCAGTTCCTCTGTTGTGCAATTTTCATCACCCCTAGGCTAGATCAAGATAATATCAACACTGGAAGTCCCAGAACAGTATACTGTTCATGGAACTCTGTCAATAAAACTCTGTGATGCCTCCCTACTGAGACTAAAATTAAACCAACGTTCATACAATAGATTATCACTGTTGTATCAATATGCTGCGACAATAGTTTTAGTTTATGTCTCTCTTAGTTAACCGAAGGCTCAATTACCAGAGTTGTATTACTATGTTTTACTGACATGGTGAATGTATTTAATACACATGTATATAGACGTTAGTAAAGTATCAAGTACTTTATACTCTGTTATTCAGACTTTATACAATCATATATTACACATCTATACTTTCAAGGCGAATTCATTTTATAGCATGGTAACAACCGTTCATAATATTTATTCCTGTATGGTTCTCACCATTTGAAGCCTCCTGCTTTCTTTAGCATTGCAATTGTGAATTTGTTGTCATTTTGATACTCACACACACACACACACACACACACACACACACACACACACACACACACACACACACACACAAGCCTAGAATATTGGTGATCAAATTCATCAAGATTCTATATCTTTCAAATATTTCTCTACAAAAATCAAGAAAATAGATAAAGTAGGATTATTTTTAAATGTTTATAAATGTGCATTGTGTGTGTGTGTGGGCGAAAATTTATATTCAATTCTGGTATTAAAAAAATATGTTAAAATCTGCACTCAAAATATTGTTCTTTCCAAGGTGAAATGAGCACAGTAGTATTTCATAGGTTTGCATTGTACTGTCTTCAGTAAGATATTTATGTGTATGCACACACAAATTAAGATGAATTGAAAAAAAAAGAATTATTTTTGGTAAAATAAAATTGTGACTGCAAGACAGGTTAGTCTGTGAAAGATGTAGGGCGTTGTCACCCATTGGTCTATCCAAGAGAAGGCTGGTGAGGACTGTATACAACAGAAAGTATCTTGTAGTCTAACTCTGGGTCAATCTGATTAAAATCTGATGTGGTAAAAGTGCCAAATGTCTTTATTTACCTCTATATGTCCATTATTTTGTGTCATTTGTTTTATTTCAAGTGATCACTGACTTCCCACATCTGAACCTGTATAATAGACAATCGCGTTTGAATCTCGCGCTTTCGATTGGCCAATCAGGATGAGCGTTACGTTGGCAGCTGAACACAGGAGAAATTGAAGCGTGCTGATTGGTTGTGAAAACCTTACAATATTGTCGACATTCAATGGGAGTGTCTAGTACACAAGTTCAGATGTGGGAAGGCGGCGATCACTCGGAACAAAACAAACGTCACAACACGATGGAAATACTGTCAGGTACATAAAGGCATCTAGCCGCTTTCACCACATCAGATTTTAATCAGATTGACTCTGGGTATAATCATATGGTTAGATTTATTGACAAACATATAAATAAAGTCTGAGTATAGAGACGTGTACTTTAAAAAAAAAAAAAAAAAACTTTTTATCAAGCTGTCTCCTTAAGAAAACATAGGCAGGATAGATTCATAAACAACATTTATACAGTTATTTTGCATTCAACTGGCCAGTTTTGATTGGCATTTTTTTACAGAGTGCTTACAATTTACAGAGTGCTTACAGTGGCAGAAATGTGTATCGAGATGCAGTCAGATTTGCTTCAGTGCCACTGGCGCTTGATCTTTCTGCAAGAATTTGAATTTGAAGGTCAAGAATTTGAATTTGAAGATGCACTGTACGTCAAAGTCCGATTTTCACATTTAATGTGATATTTTGATACACAAAAGTAAAAATAACAATCAATGATTATACTTTTGTGCAGTTTAAGGATCGACAGAACTTAATTTACTTCACATTCATAGCCTATCATCATGTTTGAAGAAAAAAAATTCTGCCAATGACAGTGAAGCATAACTGATCAATAGGTGTGACTTAATTTTCTTGTTATCACAGAAGCGATTATGGTTGCAGGCCTTAGTTTAGATATATAGTTGTCAAATTTATGTGTAAAATCAGTTGTATGGCAGCTCTAGAAAAGTTTACACCAGAGCAGAAATATATTCCTGTCTAATTCTAGTCATAACTCCACTGACAATATAGTAGAAATATGAGAACCTAGGAACTCGACAACGTGCCACTTGTCTTATAATATCAATAATTCTGCACTAACATTGCAATTACTTCAAGAACTACTGTTTCAAATATATCAAGCAAATTTCAAGTCACTAAGCATTTCAGTGATGTTACTATCGGGTGGGTAGTTGTTAGGGGAGGGTGGGGGGGGAGATGTTATATGCTCTGGGGGAGGCTGCATTGCTCTCTTAATATTCATACTTTTAACGGACATGGCGAGGGTTGGATGAGAAATATGTTTTCTCCAAAATAACAAAAAAAAAGGAAAAAGAGAGAATGAAAGAAAGTACATTTACATACCTTGACTCATGCAAACTAAAGTGCCTGCTTATAGAGGGTTTAACGTAGAAAATGTGATGAATTTTCATAATTTTGTACAAAATCCGCCCTCACCAGAATAGCACCCAGTCAAACATCATTGATAGATATTAAAGATATAGCTTTTTATTATGCCAGTGATTTCAGCATCTGACATGTTTCTCAAAGACTACAAAATATTGGATCTAAATTCTATTTTATAGAAATGGAGGTGACTGTCCTG